>NC_133432.1:31894417-32111917 GCF_011762505.2 Arvicanthis niloticus
GGTCTGTGTGACACTACTTTTTGATGTGTGTGTATGTGTGTGTATGTGCTCATGTGGATGTGTGTGATTGCATGTAAATGTGCACACATGCATGTACAAGTGCCTGTAGAGGTCAGAGAACAACCTCAGATGTAACTCATCAGATGCTGTCCACCTCCTTTGAGACCGTCTCTCATTGGCCTAGAGCTCACCAAGTTGGCTGGATGGTCAGTGAACTCAACACATCCTCCCGTCTCTTCCTTCCCAGCACTGGGTTGGCAAGCATAGGTCATCATGCCAGGAATTTTTATGTGGGTTGTCAGGATGGAACTCAGGTCCTTACGCCTGCAAGGCAGGTACTTTATTGACTGAGCTGTCTCCCAGTTCTTTCCTTGGTGAGAAAGGGTACTGAGTCCTGTTGATGGTAGAGCTGGCACAGAGGCATCCAGAAGGGTGCAATGCCCGGCCTTGGACAGCTCCCTGTGTGTGTTTTTGACCTGTAAATACTCAGATCCACTCTCCACTGCCTTGTTAAAGACTGGAAGCTGATCTGAATAATATATCGTGATGTTGGCTGCCCATTCATGTCAGGAACTCAGCACAGTCCAGAAGGACAGACAACAAGGCCAGGACATGAGTTTCCCCAGCTTCTTCCTGGTAGAATCCTGCTGGTCCAGCTGTGTCTCCCCAGTCATCTCACCATAGCCATATCTACAGGACACTTTCCTTTCTGAGTCTGGTCTTTCCTTGGAGGTGACCTTGCTGTACCAGCCAGTGTGTTGCATTCCTTATATGGATTCCCGGTAGCCTTCTTACCTGACATGTAAATTTGCAACAGGCTCTCATAGAGCTCAGACTGATATCGAACTTCCTTTGTAGCCAAAAAAGAACCTGGAACTTCTGATCCCATGTTCTAGGATGACGGGTGTGTGCCACCACACCTGGTTTATGAAATGCTGGTACTTAAACCCAGGGCTTCATGCTTAGTAGATAAGCATGAAACCAAATGAACTACTTCTATGGCCCCTTCTCTACCCTTTGAAGCAGCTTCCAGTTTTTAAGCTCACCTTAATTAGATTTTTTCCCCTTCCTTTCTCCCTCTTGGTTTGGCCCTTCTCACTCCAGCCTGTCTGTCTTTCTGTCTTTCTGTCTTTCTGTCTTTCTGTCTTTCTGTCTTTCTGTCTTTCTTTCTTTCTTTCCTTTCTTTCCTTTCTTTCCTTTCTTTCCTTTCTTTCTTTCTTTCTTTCTTTCTTTCTTTCTTTCTTTCTTTTTTATTTATTATATGTAAGCACACTGTAGCTGTCTTTAGACACCCCATGAGAGGGCATCAGATCTCAATATGGATGGTTGTGAGCCACCATGCGGTTGCTGGGATTTGAACTCATGACCTCCAGAAGCGCTCTTAACTGCTGAGCCATCTCACCAGCCCAAATTAGCTACCTTGAGCTTGGCACATAATCGTTCCTGGTGTGTCCTGACAATGATGTCCCTTTCAAGGTCTGTGCAGGTTACTGTCCTTTGTACTTAGATGTGTGACTTTGGGCTTGAGGCACAGAAAAGCACCCACCTCTCAAAGCCCATGCATGAAGGTAATGCTGGAATTGGGGGGTTCCCATTGAAGGCACTGTTGGAATTGAAGGTCCTCTCCAGGAGAGACTGGCTCTGCCTGTCCTGTTTTACATTCCCTCATGGAGACAACCCTTTGTTTCAGAATGAAAGGCTGAAGGACTAGATATTTATGCCAAGAAGCCTTTTCTTGTCATTAATATGTTAACAAATGCTGTCAAATAGCAGTCGCAGTCCACAGACTCTGCCGTTGGCAGAAACTGCATGCTGCCAGACAAGGTTGACTCTGTTGTACACAAGCCTGGCTTCTTTTGCCAGGAGGTCTTGGCATCAGAGGTCACTGAGTCCTGCTTTGGGACCTACCTACCCTGTCAACGGTGACAGTGTCTCATGTGTGAATAATATTTTCTCACATTCAGTGATGCTGAATTCCTTCCTGCTAGGGGGAGTTGGGACACAGTCAGAGAAGCATCGGTTCATGCTACAAGGAGAGGAGAGGTGGGGGGAGGAGGAAGGAAGAGAGGAAGGCAGGGATGAGAAGGGGTGAGGTCTGGATGGCCAGAGCCAGACTTGAGAGGTGCTATGAGCTTGAGAAAGGCTCAGAGGGATGGAAATGCCAATACAAGGGAAATTGATGGACTGGAAAATCGATGGTGGTGCTGAAGGGGCTTAGGAAGTCAATACTGGGACAGCATGCAGAGAAGCTGCCAAGGTGGGTGTGTTAAGAGGTGTGAGTGAGCCAAGTATGTGAAGCAGGAACACCGAACAATCTATGGGAAGAGGTGTATCAGATAGCTATCGCTGTGAAATCACTGCTTAACAAATGGCTCCAAAGCTCGTGGCTGAATATGGTCGTGTTGGTTCCAAGGTTCATTTGAAGTTCAGAAAAAGTAGATAGATGTGATGGTTAGCTTTGTCTACTTGACATAACCTAGGATGACCTGGAGATGGTCTGAATGAAGGATTATCTTCACTGGGTTGGTATGGGGACATGTCTGTGGGGAAATGTTTCTATTACATTTATTTTATATGGGAATGCCAAGCCTACTGTGGGCAGTACCATTCCCTAGGCAGGGATTCCTGAACTGTGTAAGAGGAGAGAAAGTGAGCTGAGCACAGCAAAGGAGCACGATGGCATTTATTCTCTCTGCTCTTGACGAAGGTTGCTTCGTCAACATGACCAGCTGCTTCAAGCTCCTGTCTTGACTTCTCCACAGTGACGGACTATAACGTAGAATTGTGAGATACCATAAACCTTTTCTCTCCCAAGTTGCTTTCTGTCAGGGTATTTTACCATAGCAACAGAAATAAAACTAGAACAGTGGGCTTGGCCAAGATAGGTCTGATCAATGTCTCTCCTCCTCCTCCTGAGACAGTCATTTCTCTAGGCTTGCTCAATTCATGCTGATGGCAGAAGATAAAAGAAGAAATTAAACCACGGGCACCCATGGTATCTATACTGGGAACAGGCACATGCTCATATTCCATTCCTACAGCAGGAAGAACCAATGGTTCCACAAGCGAATTATGGGTTAATTTTCTCATGGCCAGCCATGACAGAATATATGTCAGAAACAGCTTAAGGGAGGAAGGATTCGTTTTTGACTTGAGGTCTTAGTGGATGTCAGTCTGTTGTTGAACTCAGTCTTCCCATTACAATAGCCACCATCTCCATCAGATTAGCTGAGAATGCTGCAGAACACAGTCTGGAGCAGGCATGTTAATTATTGACGCTCCCTCAGAGGAGAAAGAAGTTGGGAAGGACCATTGGGCCCTCACCCGAGGATCCAGCTGCTTCCTACAGCCATTTAAATGCAGTTCTGCCCTAACTGTACATGACTTTGGGACCTAGTGGGTGTGAAATAATACAGGCTAGATATTGCCAACTGAAGGGACCCCAGTTATGCAGCTAACACTGCCCATGCTGGATAGACTTTCCAGTGAGTCTGCCCTGCATTTTTCCATGTTCCTACCCACAATCCCTCACTCATGCTCTGTAAATAAGACAAAAAAAAAAAAAAAAAAAAAAAAAAAAACAAAACCTAGTTGAGTGGAATCAAACTTTGGTTTGTTAACCGGACGTTTTGAGAGGGCAGATGTTGTTTATATCTTCCCAAGGAAGGAATTTTCAAACACAAACCGTCATGGCAGGGAAGGCAGGTTGACAGGATTGGGGCAGCTCTGGTCTTGGTGTCACCACTCACATCTCAGCAAAAGTGGGAGTGGACCAGAAGCTGAGACAGAAGCAGAGCTGAGGTAGAAAGCTTCAGAGATTTGCCTTGCAATAGCCCATGTGCCTTGCACCTCAAAGATTCTGCACCTCCAAAACAGCACCATCATCTAGAGACAAAGTGTTCAAACACGTGAGCCTGAGGCAGAGGGCAGGGCTCACATTCAGTGTACAGCAGTATGGTCATTCAGGGTAGAGCTGTCTGTGACACTGAGCTGATGGAGACACATAAGAGTAAACGGGAATTGGGCTGACCTCGAACTCATGCTCCTCCTGTCTCAGCTGAGTGCTGAGTGACCCGCCACCACACCTGGTGTTACCTTTTCATCTTGCTAGGTCATCGATGGATTATAAATTCGTCCAGAGCAGAGCTCTGTGGCTTTCACTGTGACCAGTCTCGGACCCACAAGTGACCAGCTGTTGGTGATCCTCCAGGGATTAACACGAGTCACTGGTGGTGCTTCCTGTGGGTCATCTTTCGGGTGAGACACTGTGGAAAGATGGGGCGCCTGACTCTTCCTTTTGGAGGTCTCGGTGTCTTCTAGTTATTTGGTATCCTGTAAACTTGCAAATAGTCATGGAGTGGATTGTAAGGAGGCAAAACTTTGAAGTTCCTTTAACTCTGAGCAAAGAGTTCAAACCAATAGATAGTGAACTACTAGTATCTGAAAAGGTCTCCAGTTTAAAAAAATAAAGCTAGGGAAATCTGGAGAAGGCAAATTAATGTAGTTTCAAATGCAAACATTTTCTCCCATCCAGTGGGGTCTCGTAGTTCAGGCTGGTCTTGAACTCACTATGTAACTGAAGATAACCTTGAACTTCTCATCCCCCTGTGCCTATCTCCCAAGTGCTGGGGCTATAAGCATGCACCACTACACTCTGGTTTATACCTTAGGGATAGAACACAGGTTTTTGCGCATACTAGATTATCACTCTACCAACTGAGGTATATCCTTGGCTCTAGATATTTTAAGAGGAGGTTTTCTGTCTATGCTTGTGTGTGCATGTGGATGTGAATGCAGGGACACGCATGCACCTGTGTGCATGTGTGTGGAGGCCAAAGACAACCTCAGTTGTCATTTCTCAGATGTTGATAACCTTGGAGTTTTTGAGACAGACCCTCTCACTTGCCTAGAACTCAGTGATTTGGCCAATTTGGCTGGCCAGTAAACACTCAGAAATCCTCCAGCCTCTGCCTCCACCCCAGTGGAACCATGCCTAGCCCTTTCTTTTTTAAATACGGGTTCTGAGGATCAAACTCAAGTCCTCATGCTTGTAAGGCAAGCACCTCACCAACTGAGCCATCTCCGAAACTCTTAAAAGATGGTTGTAAATCTCCCTTTATTTATACAACTCACTGGGCTCTAAAACTTTCAAAAAGATTATCTGTATTCAATGACCACGTCCTCAGAAACTATAGGCTGTGTTAGTGTTCTCTTTATAATGAATTTATGACTTGGCAACAAGAATTCATATGAAATAACCCTTTGACCTTGAACTTTCAGTTCCACACCCAAGAGGTCACAATGAAGCTTGCTCTCCTTCCAGGAACATTGTTGGGCACAGCTCGCAGGTGCAGAATCCTAGTGTATCCCCACAACGCATTCCTCACGATACCCCATCCCTACATAGGCATGCTGTCACAAATAATCTAGTAAATGACACTAATGACAAATTATTCCAGTGCTGGGTTGTATTAAAGCATTGAAGAAGATAAAATTAAGTGTCAGCTTTTTGTCACTGTGACAAAAATATCTGAGAAAATCAACTTATACAAGGAAAGAGGCCTGGAGAGAGAGATGGCTTACTTGATAGACTGATTGTTTGCAAGCATAAGGACCTGAGTTTAGTCTCCAGCGCCAAGCAATGCACAGTGGTAGTGCCTATTTGTAATTCAAGTTCCAGGAATGCAGAGACAGAAGGATCCCTGAGTCTCACTGGCCAGCCACAAAGCCTACTTAGTGAATTCTAAGCTAGTGAAAGACACTGTCCCAACAACCAAGGTAGGTGGTATTTTGAGAAAGGAGAGCAGATGTGGTTCTCTCTCTCTCTCTCTATCTCTTTCTCCCTCCCTCATTCCCTCCCTCTCCCTCTCTCTCTTTCTTTCTCTCTCTCTCTCACACACACCCGGGCACATACATGCAACTGCATATATGAACACACACATATGCAAGTAAAGGCCAGAGTAGGGTGTCAGGTGCCTTTATTTTATGCTTTCCACTTTATAGCCCAGTGCAGTTTCTCACTGAACCAGCAGCTCACCATTTCAGTCAGAATGGCCAGCCAGTAGCTGTCCAGATCTGCCGATATCTGTCTTTCAGTGATGGGGTTACTGGCACACACAGCCATGCCTGGCTTTTGATGTGTGTGCTAGAGATCAAAACTCCAGTTCTCATGTGTACAGAGTAAGCACTCTTATCCACCGAGTTGCCTTCCTAATCCCCTCCCAACTCTTTAAATAGTCAAAAACCAAAACTTTGCACTTTTCATATGAAAAGGTACCTTTTGTTTTGTATCCCTGTGTACATGCATATGTATGCCTGTGAGTATTTCATGCATATATATATATATATATATATATATATATATATATATATATGCCTGTGTATACATGTGTGAATGCATGCACGTGTGTATCTGTATGTGCATGTGTGGGTATGTGTACCTGTGCGTACACATGTGTGCCTATGTGTTTATGTGTGCATGGTTGCACATGTGGTTTTTTCTGTGTGTTTGTATATATATACGTGTCTCTGTATGCATACCCGTGTGTGTATGTGTGTATGCATGCCTCTGTGAGTGCATGCATGCATGTATGCTTGTGTGTCTGTGTGTATGCATACATGCATACCTGTGTGTCTGTGTGCATACGTATGCCTGTGTATGTGCATGCACATATGTACCTGTATGTGTATGTGTGCATGTGTGCACATTTGTACCTGTGTGTATATGTGCACATATGTGCCTTCAGAGAGCAACTCTGGGTGTCATTCTGTAGAACTTGGTCTTAGTTATTTCACTGGCCCTAAACTTCGTCAAGTAGGCTGGGCTACTCAGCAAGCCCCAGCGAAGCAGCTGTCTCTGTCTCCCCCGTCTCTCCATCCCTGGGATTGCAAACATTTGCTCCTGTGCTTAGCTTTTTACTTTGGTTTTGAGGCTTGAACTCAGATCCTTAGCAAAGGCTCTGACTGGCACAGAACCCCAAGTCCCCTGTTTTCTTACCTCCCAGTTCAATTTTACCTCCAGACTCCACTGAATACTATCCCTCTTATTAGCAATGGCAACAGTTGTCCTGGGTCAGACTGGGCCACTCTGGGAAGGCTGGAGGACTCAGACTCTATGCTCCATGCTCCTCTCTTCCATCCTCCATGGGAGTCCTGGCTAGGGACTTTTGCTTGTCATTCTGACCTCTAGACCCTGCTCAGGTTGCCCCTTTGAAATCCTAATTGGAAACCTCTGGCTAGCAAACAAAATTCTTCATCTTGGAACATCCATCACATGCTGCCTATGGGCCCTGATAGTGTTGGCTGTTTGGGGTTAACTGTGAACACCCAGCTGTAAATTCTGATCAGGGATTTTTTTTTTCTTTTTTTAATCATGGAGGGAGCCATGTATTCTCGGACTGACACCCTGCTTTGGGAGCATCCTTTGGAAGATTTTCGCTAGGCTTCTGACCTGTTTAGTTGTTGCTTTTCAGCCTCCTGCTTCTCCCCGTGGGAAATTGACTGGGAAACCACAGTCCATAAATTAGGGTTTGGGACCAACCAGTTTTCTTTGCTGTGCTTAAACTGACATTGTACCCAGTCCCCCCCCTACCCTCCCCTACTCGCCTCAATCTCTCTCCTACCAAGGCTGGTCTTTAAATAGCATTTAATGGGAGCAAAGCACTGAGGTGCCTCATGATGGGACGGGATAATTGGATGAAGTAGATGTGGAAATTTCTAGAACAAACATCCCCTGTCCATTATGCATTTCATCAATGGGACCCAGGGGTGTTCTGCATCTGTGTCAGTACCCTGAAGAAGGGGCTGCTGTTTCCTGCTTTGATACTTGCTCGGTTCACAGCTGTCATCTGTCTAGATGACATACGGATGGAAACTGGGAAGGTTCCAGCAGCTCAGTGCCCTCGGTGGCCCCTGGCTGTCAAGGTTCAGGACCCACGCATGCTTCATCAAGGAGGCAAGTGGCCTGCAGAGGGACTTTCTGCCCGTATTGACAGAAAATGCAAAAGGGGCTGGAGAGGCTGCTGGGAGGCTCAGGGCCATCCTCTAATGTCCCTGGAGTCACTGTCACCTAGGATGGGGCCATCCATCTTGCTGGCAGACCACAGCAAGGGACACTGTGTAGGCTGAGTCTGACACCCCAGGAAATTGACAATTTTGTATTTATTCACTTGCAAGCTCCATGGAAAAGAAGAAAAAAAAATGCCAGGGTGGGAGAGAGGCCAGATCTGTATGGTTAAATGTCGAGTTTTGACTGTGCTGACTTGCGTTGCCTTCCATCTCCCAAGTTTCTGTAGCCACACTGTGTGAGCACACCTGCAGTGTGAGTTCCTACTGGAGGAACAGCTGGGCTGAAGCAGAATTCAGGTGCCCATGGATGTTTCCCCTAAGTACAGAGGAACTACATCCCGTATTCTAGCACATCCACATGGGTAGGGAAGGGGTGGCACAAACACCCCTGAGTGCCATCACTCCTGGAAAGCCTCAGCCCAGAAGCAAAGACAGACAAAAGAAATCGATTGTTGGCTTTGAACATCTAAAGGTCTTTCTCAAGCATAGTATTGACTCTGTGAATTTTACTTTGCAGGACTTTGGAGTCTAAGCTTCAAGGAAATGTGTATCTGTGATAGCAACCACTGAGGGTTGCCCCAAGTGCCGTGGTGTTACAACGCAGGCTACTAGTGAGACTCCATCTCAGGAAAACCAAACAAGGGCTAGGGGAGATGGCTCAGTTGGTAAAGTGTTTGCAATACAAGCATGAGGGCCTGAGTTCAGATCCCCAGCACCCATGTAAAAAGGCAGGTATGGGTGTGCACACCTGTAAACCTAGCACTCGGGTAGTTGTGACGTGGACCATCTTTGTGCTTGCTGGCCAGCCGGACTAACTAAATCACGGAACACAAGATTGGTGAGAGCACCAGGTGTTAGTTTAATTTCTCATTGCTGTGATAAAAATACCCAATAAGAAGCAATTTAAGAAAGGAAGGTATGTTTTTGGCTCACAGTTCTAGGAAGCTAGTCACCCTTTTTGTTGTTACTCTGTTTTTGTGGTAAAACACCAGGGCCAAAGCAGTTTATAGAAGGAGTTGTTGTTTGAGCTTATCATTCCAGAGGGAGACTATGATGGCAGAGGAGGAGGCGTGGCTGCAGGAAGCTGGGGAGGAGGTGTGGCTGCAGGTGGCTGGAGCAGGAAGCTGCAAACAGGAAGTGAAGGAAAGGAACTGAAAGTGGGGAAAGGGTATAAATTCTCAAAAACCACCCTTAATGAGATAATTCCACTTCCTAAAAGGTTCATAACCTCCCAAACAGCACTGCCAACCAGGGACCACGTGTTCACATACCTGAGCCTACTGGGACATTTTTTTTTTTTAAACCACCACAGAGGCGGTGACATGGTATCAGGAGTGGGATGTGACAGGTCATAATGTGACTGTAGTAAGGAAACAGAGAGGTGCTCTCTCTGTGACCTCTCTCCTTCCAGTGAAGCTCCCCTTTGTAATAGTTCCTCAACCTCCCCAATTAGCAATATCACCAGTGGGGGGGGCCAAGTGTTCAACACATGAGTTTATGGGGGACAATTCACCTGCAAACCACAATAACCTGTCAACAAGCACCTTAGGAGAGAAAGGGTTAGCTCACAGTTTTAGGTTACAGTCTATCACCGAGGGGAAATCAATCTGGAACTTGAAGCAGCTGGTCATATTACATCTGCAGTTAAAAGCAGAGGAAAATGAAGTAATTGCATGTATGCTTCCTTGTGCTCAGCCCCTCTCTGTACTTATACAGTTTAGAACCCAAACCAAGGGAATGATACCGCCCACAGTGGGCAGGGGTCTTCTTATGTCAGTTAAGGCAATCCCCTCCCCACACCCACAGACCTACTTGATTTAAATAATCCCTCAATAAGAGACTCCCTTCTCAGGTGATCTCGGATGATGTCAAGTTGATAATTAAAACTATCATATCCTGCCATAAAAAGTAAGGTAGAGAGTTATATATAGAGAGATATCTAATATTAATGGTTGGCTTTTGCACATACACACCCATACCCACAAACACACCATTTGTATAACAGCAGCACATGTATAAACACCACTCTCTGGAGGATGCACAAGTATTATCAACAGTCTCTGGGTATCTGAGGAGGAGGTGAGAGGTCAGGAGAGGGTGGCAACTTCCTCTCACTATATATGACTCCCTCCTTGTGCTGTTTGAAAGTTTTACCCCATGCAAGCCCAATTAAACATTTTCTTTTGTTCCACGGGTGGGAAGGTTATTCTCGGCTTGTGAGCTGATTTTCCGTTTGTACAACTGGAGGATGGATTTGATGATTATTAAATGAAAAAGGAAAAAGCAATTTCTTGCAAATTGCTAGCTGCAGGGAGTGGGGGCTTTTGCGCTGGTTCAGGAGGGGGCATTCTGTGGTGAGAACAGAAGCCAGCTGTCTCTTTTCAGTGGGTCAACACAGGCTTTGTATGAATTTCTGAAACTGCCTCGTGTTGGGTGCTATGGGTGCCCTGACACCGGCAGTGAAGAGCAGCGGGCATTTATGTGGGCAGACGTTTGCTTCTGGTGGCAAGCACACGTGCCACACTTTACCCAGGCTTGAATGAGGGACACGGGCTGAGAAATGGTGGCTTCGCCTCCAGAATTCTACTTGGAGAAACTAGGAGTGTATTCATTGGTACTGCTTCTGTCTCTGCCACCTCATCTCAATGCCACTGAGATGGGAATTCTGTCATGACTGTCCTCATTGGTTGGAAGAGGGAAATTAGGCAAGGTAGTTTGGTTTGTCAAGGGGTCATGAGCTTTTGACATTAGAGTTAGTGCTACCCCATCCTCCAGATTTCTCACTGGGTCTTTGCACTTCTGTTATAGAGGTGGAGGGGTATCACTTAATTGTTGCCTTGAAGCAAAGAATTCAGTCAAGAGATTCACTGGTTAGTCTTTGTCGACTTGATGCACAGCCTAGAGTCACATGGGAAGAAAGAGCCTGTATTGAGGAATTACCTTTGTCATATTGGCTTTGCGGACATGTACATAGGGTATTTTATTGATTAATGATTCATTGTGGAAGGGCTCAGTGCACTGTGGGTATTACTATCCCAAGCAGGTAGTCCTGAGTGGAATAAGAATGCAAGCTGACAAACCAGGGAAATCAGCTAGCCAGCAGCTTCCCATCCTCCATCCCCCGGCTCCTGCCTCTGTTCCTGCTTGAGGTCCTGCCTTGACTTCCTTCAATGACAGATTACAATCAGGGTGTATAAGCCAAATAAGCCCTTTCATTTTCATCCCTAAGTTTCTCTTGGTCATGGTATTTATTGTAACAGAAAGGCAAACTCAGGTAAGAGATATATATAGTTTGAGCACTGGCTTATTTAGCAAAAACTAAACAAAGCAAGACTTCAAAGAGCAAGGGTTGGAGTGGGCTACCCAAGATGGGGGCAGCCCAGGAGGTTCTGCAGTGTGGAGTCCAGAGAAACTTTAACAATGACTTTGAAACAGATGGCATAGTTCAAGGATTAGTGACCCTTTCTGGGGGTCACTTTCAATTTACGACATTTCTTCCCATGTTCTCAACAGAACTGTGTGTGTGTGTGTGTGTGTGTGTGTGTGTGTGTGTAAAACCACAACGCAAGTGACATAATACCAGTGTCAGGTATATTGAGTGTGTTAACCCATCCTCAGTGTAGAAGATAGCACTGGTGCCTCAGATTCTGATGTTCCTGGTACAACCTCACTGCAGCTTCAAGGATACTTAACCACAGAGGACAGGAGACATGGCTACCAAGATGCTGTTCCTTTCCAAGCTCTTGGCAAGCCAGTATCACTTCCTCTACCCAGCCCTCAATGGAGCTGGGAAGCAGACTAGGGCAAGCACTCATGAAGGTGGATTTTTTTTAGATATTATTATTATTATTCATTTACAGTGCTCGGGTTCAGGCCCGGGGGCTTTTAGCACACTGGGATAAGCACTCTACCATTATGCTGTATTCCCCAAGTTTATTATTACTTTTAGACACCATCTTCCCATGTATCTCAGGATGTGCTCGCTATGCCTGCAGCATGGTGGACATTTTTCTTCATACAGCACCTTTGTACCCAGTGCCTCATACATGCCATCCACAACCTCTTTTACAAATTTTGTTTCCACGGGGACTCGTTGCATGGTCTAGGTTGCCTTAAGTTCTTGATCCTCCTGCCTCAGCTTCCCAAGTGCTGGGATCACTAGACCTGACCTAATTTTTAATGTGGTTTTAACCCATGTTCTGACACAGTGTACTCATGGAGCACCTGTGGGGCTCTCCTCAATGGGGTACAGATTCTGCTGCTCTGCTTGGGGTCCCCCAACTGCTCCTCACTGCACATCAGTTCAAACCCCAAGTCCTCACACACTCTGAGTTCATGTTCCCTGTCCCCACATGGTGGCTTACCTCATGGCCTCTCTCTGAACCTCTGTCTCTCCTGTCTCCCTCTCCCCTCAGCATGCCTTTGCCTTCATGACTTCCTGGAGCCCCACCTTGGCTCTCTCATTCCCCATCACCTGTGGTTTTGCTCATTTCAGAGGTCACCTTGCAATAGAGCCTTCTCAGCTGTACATTAATTCTGCAAATCTAGGAGCTAGCAAGATGGCCCAAAGGTTAAAGGTGCTTTACATCGAGGCTGACAACCTGAACTCAATCCCTGGCATCAGCAGGGAAGGCAAGGGCTGAAAACTACCCTCTAATCAACACATGAACAAAAAGGAACAAAAAGGCAAACACACACACACACACACACACACACACGTGCATACACACACACACACACACACACACACACACACACACACACACACACACACTAAAATAAATTAACTTACAAATCCAGCTTGTAGCCCTCACCCTAGGGTAGCACTTTTTCTTCATGATGGATAGACTGGTCATTTGGCTGCTCTCCTGCTATAGGTGGAGATGTCCTCCTCCTCCTCTTCCTCCTCCTCCTCCTCCTCCTCCTCCTCCTCCTCTTCCTCCTCTTCCTCCTTCTCCTTTCCCTCCTCCTCCTCCTCTCCCTCTTCTTCCTTCTCTTCCTCCTCTTCCTCTCCTCATCCTCTCCCTCTTCCTCCTCCTTTTCCTCTCCTCCTCCTCTTCCTCCTCCTCCTGTTCTCCTTTCTCCTTCTTCTTTTTCAGTTTTGTAGTTAAAGTTGCCAGCAATGCTCAGAAAAATTTCTAAGGTGCCAATCCTGGTAAACTTCATGTACATTATCCAGTTTCTCTGGAGTTTACAGCAGGAGAATTACAATTTCAAGATCATCCTAGACAACATAGTGAGACTGTCTGAAGCTAAAAAGTAAAAAGTGGGCTAGTGTGCATGGCTCAAGTGGTAGAGGCCCTGCCTAGAATCCCCAGTGAGGGGCTGGGGTGTGGCTCAGTGGTAGAGCCCCTGCCTAGAATCCCCCAGTGAGGGGCTGGGGGCATGGCCCAGTGATAGAGCCCCTGCCTAGAATCCCCCAGTGAGGGGCTGGGGTGTGGCTCAGTGGTAGAGCCCCTGCCTAGAATCCCCCAGTGAGGGGCTGGGGGTGTGACTCAGTGGTAGAGCCCCTGCCTAGAATCCCCCAGTGAGGGGCTGGGGTGTGGCTCAGTGGTAGAGCCCCTGCCTAGAATCCCCCAGTGAGGGGCTGGGGTGTGACTCAGTGGTAGAGCCCCTGCCTAGAATCCCCCAGTGAGGTGCTGGGGTGTAGCTCAGTGGTAGAGCCCCTGCCTAGAATCCCCCAGTGAGGGGCTGGGGTGTGGCTCAGTGGTAGAGCACCTGCCTAGAATCCCCCAGTGAGGGGCTGGGGTGTGGCTCAGTGGTAGAGCCCCTGCCTAGAATCCCCCAGTGAGGGGCTGGGGGTGTGACTCAGTGGTAGAGCCCCTGCCTAGAATCCCCCAGTGAGGGGCTGGGGTGTGGCTCAGTGGTAGAGCCCCTGCCTAGAATCCCCCAGTGAGGGGCTGGGGTGTGACTCAGTGGTAGAGCCCCTGCCTAGAATCCCCCAGTGAGGGGCTGGGGTGTAGCTCAGTGGTAGAGCCCCTGCCTAGAATCCCCCAGTGAGGGGCTGGGGTGTGGCTCAGTGGTAGAGCCCCTGCCTAGAATCCCCCAGTCAGGGGCTGGGGTGTGGCTCAGTGGTAGAGCCCCTGCCTAGAATCTCCCAGTGAGGAGCTGGGGTGTAGCTCAGTGGTAGAGCCCCTGCCTAGAATCCCCCAGTGAGGGGCTGGGGGTGTGGCTCAGTGGTAGAGCACCTGCCTAGAATCCCCCAGTCAGGGGCTGAGGTGTGGCTCAGTGGTAGAGCCCCTGCCTAGAATCTCCCAGTGAGGAGCTGGGATGTGGCTCAGTGGTAGAGCCCCTGCCTAGAATCCCCCAGTCAGGGGCTGAGGTGTGGCTCAGTGGTAGAGCCCCTGCCTAGAATCTCCCAGTGAGGAGCTGGGATGTGGCTCAGTGGTAGAGCCCCTGCCTAGAATCCCCCAGTGAGGGGCTGGGGTGTAGCTCAGTGGTAGAGCCCCTGCCTAGAATCCCCCAGTGAGGGGCTGGGGTGTGGCTCAGTGCTAGAGCACCTGCCTAGAATCCCCTGAGATCATGGCTCAGAAGTAATGTGTTTTGTTTGTCTATTATATACAACACCCTGTGTTCTATCCCCATTCGACCCATCCCCTACACATACACAGGAGAGAGGAGGGAGAAGAAGAACAGGGAGAGGAGGAGGAGGGGGAGGGGGAGGAGAGATTTGTAGATGCATAGTGAATCTGGCTCTGACATCACAGAAAAGCCACCTGTTTTCTTAGTATGTTTGCATGGTGGGGGGAAGGAATCAGAGAAGACTGCTTCCTTCTCTGAACAGTGTTAGTGAGCATGGCCCATGGCTGTCACCACATTTAAGGATTTATTTCTGAGCTTGAGCATTGGAGTCTGTATTTAAGAGTGACTGCAAAACTCTGTGTCATCACCTGTGACCAACAACAGCTTAAGTCTTCTGAGGCAAACGCTGCCGGAGGGGTCATTTACTCCACAGGTGATTCTGGTTTCTGGGACTAGACCCCGTGTCTCTACCAATGACTCTATTTTATTCCTCAGCCAGCCCTGGAGGAAGCTAACAGCTCACACTTGCCCCACCCCCACCCCCAGTCTCCCACTCCCACATCCCACCAAGTCCAGATAACAGACAGTGCAGGTCACATTCCGTCTGATCCCAGATTGCACCACACCATTTACTGTCTGTGCTTGGCGCGTTTCACAAACCAAGACATGCACCATCTGCCTGCTGATTGGAGGTCTGGGATTCTATACACATCAGTGGTGTTCACACACGGAAGGAGGTGTGATTGTTGCTGCCACCCGGAACTGCCTGTCCTTGTATCAGGGCCTCCTCAGTCCTTCTCCGCCACATCCAGCAGGCACAGATGGTGTTGACGGTGTCAGAATTCTAGACACATGGCATATGTCCTAGGAGCAGACAAGGCGCTAAATTAATTCTAAACGTCAGTTGTAAGTTTCTTGCCAAAACACTCCCTCACTGTATAAATACTGTCTGCACTCCGTATTTTCCCCAGCAGGCTCTGTGGACGCCCAGGTATACTGCTCTTAGCTTCATTTTGTAGCACTGAACATTCTGCAAAACAGCCCCAGCTCAGGGAAAGGAAATCAGAAAATAGTGGGTAAGAGCTAAGGTAAGACTAGGTGGGGGGACCTTCTCCTGACACTGTGATGGAGAGCATCTGGGACCTATGAAGGGTGACCTCTGGGTCTTAATTTAAGAATGACATTTTATAGATGCAGGGAGACATACAGGATGACATCCCAACACTCAGGAAGCGGAAGCAGGAGGATTGAAGTTCAAGGCCTGCCTGGGCTATACAGTGAGTTGAAAGCCAATCTTAGCAATTTAGTGAGATGGTGTCTTAAAATAGAAATAAAAACAGGGCATGTAGCTCAGCAGAAGAATGTGTGCTTAGAATTCTCCAGTAAGTCTGTGGGGCATGACTGAGCAGTAGAGGACTGAGTACAACACTGGGGGATTCTAGGCAGGGGCTCTACCACTGAGCCACACCCCAGCCCCTCACTGGGGGATTCTAGGCAGGGGCTCTCCCACTGAGCCACACCCCCAGCCCCTCACTGGGGGATTCTAGGCAGGGGCTCTCCCACTGAGCCACACCCGAGTCCCTCACTAGGGGATTCTAGGCAGGTGCTCTACCACTGAGCCACACCCCAGCCCCTGACTGGGGGATTCTAGGCAGGGGCTCTACCACTGAGCCACACCCCAGCCCCTCACTGGGGGATTCTAGGCAGGTGCTTTACCACTGAGCCACACCCCAGCCCCTCACTGGGGGATTCTAGGCAGGGGCTCTACCACTGAGCCATGCCCCCAGCCCCTCACTGGGGCATTTTTCGCAGGTGCTCTTTTACTTAGCCATGATTCCAGGCGGTCAATGTAGCCATTAGGCACATACTCTCCCACTGAGTACATCCCCAGCTCTCTTTTCATCTCCCCAACCCTCTGAGATAGAGTCTAACTAAGTTACACAGAATGGCTTTGGAGTAACCATTTAGTTCAGACTGGCCTCCAACTGTCCATTCCCCTGCTCATTCCTAAGTAGCTAGAGATGATGGGCTAGAACCAGCAGTTTGCTGACTGTATCCTGAATTGCCAGAGGGGAGGCCCTCTGTCCAGACTTATCTAGGCACTGATAGGAACAACCTGAGGATGCTGGTGGAACTCTGTCTGATGGTGCTCTCCTTGGTCACCTCAGCTGTTCAGTAATTGGGTGAGGGACCACGAGGGGCTAATGTGGTCTCTTCACTCAACATCACCTGTCATTTGAGGATCCAGAACCCCAGGAGGCTCTGGGCCACTCCCTCTGCCACATCAAGCACTGTGCTCCATACAAAGTACCCATCATGCACTGTGCTCCATCAAAGTACCCATCATGCACTGTGCTCCATCAAAGTACCCATCATGCACTGCACTCCGTACAAAGTACCTTACCCATCGTGCACTGTGCTTTATACAAAGTACCCATCATGCACTGTGCTTTATACAAAGTACCCATCACACACTGCGCTCCATACAAAGTACCCATCATGCACCGTGCTCCATACAAAGTTTACCCATCATGCACTGAGCTCCATACAAAGTACCCATCATGCACCGTGCTCTATACAAAGTACCTATCATGACTATGTGGCTCCCAAGCTCTCCGCACTCTGTGAGGTGTGTTCCTGCTGTTTGACTCCCACCCTGGCTGTTAGCATCACTGTTTAAAGAACTGCATCATGGAAACTGCTAGAGCCCCAAACATAAATAATCTCTGTAGCCCTTGAGATTGGACGGGGGCTCTTACCCAGAAGTGGACTCCCCCTGTATGATTGTGTTACATGAACTTTCCTCAGGTAAATAAACAAGTGTCTGCTCACTCTAGAACAGCAGTGACAGACCAAACAAACAATTCCATCCAGCTCTGGCTTGGTCAAACAATGAGTTTAATGGGGTTTCCTTACAAGAGCTTAGATGATGCACGGGCAGCGACACCACTCAGGAAAACGCCATCTCTCTATTTCTCTCAGCAATTAACTGTTTATTTATCACTGGGTCAGAGGATGAGGCATGTTGATTGTTGACTGTCAATCAGTTCTTGAGAAGGAGGAGGGCCTCATGAGGCCATCTTGCTTCCATGATAGGAAGGTAATGGACGTTTTCTGTGGGTAATCACAAATAATCAGAGAACAAACCCCTGCCCTACGGAGGACATTAAAAAGAAGACCTCGACCTGAAGGGAAAGCTGACTAGACTTCAGCGGATACAGGGAATAAGCAATCCCAGAACCTGGTATTGTCCTCTGACCTTCACAAGCATACACACACACACACACACACACACACACACACACACACACACACAAGCATTCACCCACATTATCTGTGCATACATACAAATCCACACCACATCTAGACACCAAACCCACACACAAGTGAAATTCTTTATTGTTGGAAGTTGAGTCCTGTCTTTCTTGTTTCTCCTTCCCGTGTTGTCCTAAGTCACATGAAGAGGCACGTTTATAGGTTAGATGTGATTGGCTAATCGTTTATAGGTTAGATGTGATTGGCTAATCATTTATGGGTTAGATGTGATTGGCTAATGAGCATGAAAATACGCTCAGCCTGTGTAGCTAAACAGAGAATGAGATTTGCAGGAACAGTGCCATATTCTGTCCTTGGATGGGCACTGCCTTTGGACCTGGAGTCTCTCAAATGGCCATGCTCTATAGAGCATGGCACAAGGTGGTATGATTGGGAGAGTTAGAGTTTCAGAGAGATGGGGCCCAGATGGAAGACTTTAGGTCATTAAAGAAGTGCCTTTGAAGGGGACTGTGGGTCTCCAACCACTCTCTCACTCTTTCTTCAGTTCCTAGATTTACTACACACCCTATCACAGGCCCAGAGCAATAGAGCTAACCAATCATGGCCAGAAACCTCCAAAGTATGGAGAACAAACAAACCTTGTTTCTTTATAAGCTGATCGTCTATGGTGTTGTTTGTTATGGTAACAGAAAGCTGAGGGATAGAACTAGGAAGATATAAAGACGGATAACATGCTGTCCTTGAAAGGCTGGGCAGTGGGGATCTCAACCACAGCTGGAGCCATGTGTATTATGTAGCATTGTGACTGGGCAGAATCTATAAAAACAAATGCACACGTCGTGAGTCATGAGCCTGATAATGCCAGTTTGCTCTATTTTGCAGAAACATCTGCACATCTCCACAATGGAGTAAGTAGAAGAAAAATATCAATCTGGAGCAACAGCAATTGCAGAAAATTTGGACACTGTCCAAATCGCTTCCAAGAAGGACGCAGTTAAATAAATCATGATGTAGCCACACCATGTAAAGCTACACAGCTGTCAAATGCAAGCGCTTTGGGGCTATGGGGTCAAACACAGAGAAATTCCTAAGACAACTAATACAGGCTGAAGTCAGATACTGTCCTTCCTGTATACACAACAATCTGAATGGGAGTTTTCTGAAGCGCCATGTTGAGAAGGACTCTGAGGTTCACTGATGCAAATGATGCTGATTGATTGGTGATGTCTGCCATAGGTATCATAAGGGTGGAAAGAAGGTACTATTTTTTGACTGCTGTTAAATTCACTATATATAGTTGAGGATGACCTTGAACTTTTGACCTGTCTGTCTCCATGTCCTGGAATTGCTAGTGTGAGCCAATTTTTTTCTGTCTGTCTGTCTGTCTGTCTGCCTGTCTGTCTGTCTGTCTGTCTGTCTGTCTCTGTGCTCTCTCTCCCCCTCCCTTTCCCTCTCCCCCCCTCTCTGTGATATATGTGAATGTGTGTACACATATGCACACCCACGTGCAAACACAGATACCAAGAAAGATTCCAGGTGTTCTGCCTGTCATTTTCCACCTCTTTCCCTTTATCTCTGTTTAGGCAGGATCTCTCACTGAACCTGGAACCATGCGGGCAGCCCACCTTCTCCTGTCTGCTCTCCATAACACAGAGGTCTCCAGCATATGAGGTCACCCTGACTTTTTATATGGGGACTGAGGATTTTACCTCGGGCCTTCATGTGCAGCAAATGCATTACCCTCTGAGCCATCTCCCCTACTCCCTTATATTTTGAGACAGGGTTTCACTCTGTGCATGGATATAGATCACTGTCTTGGACAGGGTGCTGGCCTCAAGATCCCTTTATCTCCGTCCATGCCTTCCAGTGCTGAGGTACAGACATGTGCCATCACACTTGGCTTGCATGTGCTGGGGTATGAACTTAGGCCCTCATGCTTGCACAGCGAGCAGTTTTGCCCCTTAAGCCATCTTTCCAGCCCCTGATAATTCGTTTTAGTTTAAGGAGTTTGAGGATTGCTTGCAGAAGGGCTGGTGTTTGGACATTGAAGCTACCTCTTTGAGAATCTATTCCTCTCCCAATGCCCCAGCATCCCCTCCCCATGTCTTCCTCTTCCATCTGAATTGAGAATGAACCACTAGGGCTGGTTCAGTAGCCATTGAGAGATGGTTCGGTAGATAAAGCACTTGCCAAACAACTGTGAGGATCTGAGTGCAAATGCCCAGAATTCAAAGTTGGATACTTTAGCCCACGTCTGTTATCCTGTGGCAAGTGGGAGGTGGAGACAGGAGAATTTCAAAAGCTTGGACCTGATAGCCTGGCACTCAAGAAAATGAATAGGCGATACCACCTTAAACCCGACACTCAAGAAGATGAACAGGCGATACCACCTTAAACAAGTTGGCAGGCAAAGACCATACCCAAGGTTGTCCACTGACCTCCACAAACATGTCCCATGGCTCACACACCTGCATTTCCACAGAGTAACCAGCCTCACAAAACAAAGATATTTTAAAGAGATGCTTGTATCTCTTAGTCTGATAACCAGACTATTAGAACAATGGACCCTAAAGAAATGTAAATTTCTTCAGAAATCTCATGTTGGGAGAAGGAAAATTCACCAGCCAGAGAGAGAACTTGTCTCCTAGGAAGAGATCTCACACCATTCTCACATCTGAAGCTAAGCCAGAAACCCAGAGAGTGGTGGGTTAGCAGTGGAAAGGATCATGCTAAGGCCAGATGTGCACACCCTTGGTCCTCTGTTTACACTTCAGGATCCTGAGGACAGACGAGGGGACTTACTGATCTCTCTGTCCCTCTCCCCAGTGTGGCCACATTAAGTAATCTCTTTCTCCTGCTTTCCACTTTGGACAGGTGACTGGACTTAAGTTAAAATACAGGTTGTGACTCCCCAGTTTAATAACTATATGAGCTTACACACACACACACACACACACACACACACACACACACACAGAGAGAGAGAGAAAGAGAGAGAGAGAGAGAGAGAGAGAACAAAGAGAACTATAAAAGGAGAATGATCACATAGCAAACATGATATTGCCTTGACAGGGTATGATTTCTAAGTCCACATTTCTGTACACACAATCTCTGTGTCACCAAAAAATGCAGAATCTGACTATCAGCAGAGCAGAAAGTCAAAGGCAAAGTCGAGCAAGGACTGATTGTTCATGAGCGTTCTTCAGCCTGGGGCCAGGGGTAGACGTATGGGCCCAGGGCCAGGCAGCTCACCTCCCCTCACCTCCACAGGCTAAAGCAGATGGGAACCCTTCAGAGACAGCCAGTGTGGGCCGGAAACATGTGTGATGGGTATGCTGAGTCTGTTGCCAGCCTGTCTGGGGAATACCTTCCCTGACTGTGGTAAACTGGAGCCTGGGAGATATTTTCTCCCTTGTTTAATGGAGCAACCCAAGCATCTTCAGTCTCTCAGTTGTTCCCAGATAGAGAGGAATCAGCACAGGCCAGGGGCTTCTATAATATTTGAAAGCACAGTCTCTGATGAGCTGGGTATCCATGTGTATCCAGTTCCTAGATAGGAACTGTAGTGGCTCCAGATTGTAAGTGAAGGGAGGTTTCTTCTCCTAGATGGGTGGGAATATGAATAGTAGTGATATGGACCAGAAAGGGGTATGCAGGGGTGTGATGGCTGACACTGACTGTCAACTTGAACAGCCTAGAGTCACCTAAGAGACAAATCTCAGTGTGTAGCTGTGAGGGACTGTCTCAATTAGAGCAGCCTCTGAGCCTATAAGGAATTATCTGGATTAGGTTATTGAGGTGGGAAGATGCACCCTAACTGTGGGCAGCACTCTAACTGTGGGCGGCACCATTCCCTAGGCTAGGACTCTGATGTGAATAAAAAGTAGAAAGTGAGCTGAGCCCCAGCATCCACCTCTCTCTGCTTCCTGACTGAGGATGCAGTGTGAGCGGCTGCCTTACGCTCCTGCTGCCATGCCTTCCCTAGCCATGATGGACTGCATCCTTAAACTGTGAGCCAAGATAAATCCTTCCTCAGTTAAGTTATTTTTGTTCTATATTTTGACACAGCAAAGGCTTAGAGATGTCATCTGGGTCTCGGGATCTGAAATGGGAAAGAGGAGGGATATGTAAGAAGCAGGTGTGTGAAGAATTGGATGGGTGCTTTCATTTACTTCTTATCCAAGGAGAGGAAGGGTCTAGTGTCTAACTTCCTTTCAAATGAGGAAGTGCTATTAGGGGAGAGGAGGTATTATGTTCTCAATGTGAAATGTCTCCCACAGGACCATATGCTTTAACACTTGATTTCCAGCAGGTGGCGCTGTCAGGGAGAGGTTGTGGAACCTATGGCCCGTGGAGCCTTGCTGGCCAACGTAGGACATAGAGGCAGAGCTGTGGCTTATAAACTGTCTCTATTTAAACCTAAGCTCTCGGCTTTCAGGTCCACAGAGATTGAGGAGTCCCAGCAATGTGCTCCCAGCACCATGAACTCATGCACACCTTCCCTGTCAGGACGGAATGTGGCAATTAACTAGACTATGTTGACATAGTCAGTTATGTTTCATTTCTAACTTATTTGTTATTTATTTGTTTGTCTATATTGTGTGCATGGTGTGGTACACATGTGGAAGTTAGATGATACATTACAGGAGCTGGTTTTCTTCTACCGTTCTACAACTTGGGACAGCATTCAGACAGTCAGGCTTCGTGACACGCACCTTTGCCTGCTGAGCCATGTCACTGGCCCTGACATTTTTATTGTATTCTTATTTTTTAAGCATGTGTGGTATTTACATGTACTTATGTGTTTATGGGCGTTCTTGCTTTTGTACGACAGTGTGGAGACCAGAGGTCAACTTAAGTGTTATCCTCAATCACTCTCTACCTTTTTTTTTTTTTTTTTCAGTCAGGGTTTCCCTCAGACCCTGGAGCTCGCTGACTGGGCAAGGTGGTTAGCTCTTCAGCTCTAGAAACCATGCTGTCTCTACCCAGCAGCCTTAGTGTCACCATCAGGCCCAGCTTTTCTGTGGGACTCAGTCTGAACTGCAACGTTTGTGAGGCAAAAATTTCCCCACTAAGCCTAGACATTTCTTTCACTTAAAAAAACTCTAGTCAGAAGAGCAAATGTAGCTTAGAGGTGTGCACAGTTACTAGTGGGGTCTTAGCTCACAGGCAAGGGCCGTGGGCCTCTCAGCTTGCACTGGCCTTGTGGGCTCAGATGCCAAAGGATTGCCTTTCCCTTTCTTACTTTCTTGGTGTTGCCAAAGATGTTTTTATTGCTAGTTTCCAGGCTCAGTGAGACACTGTGAGGAGAGAAATTGCCCCTACAGTGGTCTCCCCCCAATTCATCTCTCTCTTTCTTCTCCAACAAAGCCTACCATCTCTCAGGCCTGGAACAGACACTCAATAAATGTCTATCGATTGCGTCTAAATTACAATTTTCTAACACCCTTGGGAAAGCTAACTAGAAACCAAGTTTTCCCCTATATATTGCTGAAGTACATTGATTACCAACCCACAAATGGGTGTTGTTTGGCCTCAAAGACTGGTGCAGTGTGAGTTTTCCAAAGCCGCATAAATCGTTCACTCAGAGACTTACACACTGGTCTAGTTGTTGTCAATGTTAGTCTGAGAGGTCAGTAACTTGGTTATTTTATTTGTGTGTGTGTGTATTTGTGTATCTGTGTGTTCATGTGTGTGTGTGTGTTTGTGTATCTGTGTGTTCGTGTGTGTGTATCTGTGTGTGTGCATGTGCGTGTCCGTGTGTCCGTGTGTGTGTGTGTGTATCTGTGTGTGTGTGTGTGTATCTGTGTGTGTGTGTGTGCATGTCTGTGTGTTCGTGTGTGTGTCTGTGTGTGTGTGCATGTGCGTGCCCGTGTGTTCGTGTGTATGTGTGTGTGTTTGTGTATCTGTGTGTTTGTGTGTGTGTATCTGTGTGTGTGCATGTGCGTGTCTGTGTGTTCGTGTGTGTGTGTGCATGTGCGTGTCTGTGTATATGCCTATTCATACATATGAACTTGGACTTGGGACATGTGTATGCCATTGCACATGTGTGATGGTCAGAGGACAGTTTGGTTGCCAGTTCCTGTCTTCAGCCTTGCCTGAGGAAGGATCTCTTGTGTTCTGGATATGTGCCCATCTTTTGGGAATCCCTCTGTCTCTGCCTTCAGGTTACTTGTAGGCCTGTTGGGATTACAGAGCTAAGGAAGGTACAGGATTTGAACCTCAGTGCTTCTGGGAACTGGAGCCCTGCTCTGCCACTTTAATAGCAAATATTTTACCACTCAACTGTGTCCCCAGGCGGGCCTGCTTATTTTTGTTGAAGAAGCCACTCAGCTCCTCCTGGAACACTTGCTACTTCAGTCTATGCTTGTGAATAACAAGTAAAGGATGCACTGGCCCAACACCCCTGGAGGAGTATGACAAAGGTTCCCCCACTTCTGCCCAGCTCCACCTGACAGGAGGCAGACAAGGCACAGAAAACATGGTCCCACACTAGAGGAGCACACAATGGTATGGGTTTTCTGTCCCTATCTGGTAAGAGTCTGGGTCAGCCTGAGATGCACATTTGAGAGAAAAAAGGACAGCCAGAAGGAAGGAGGGAGAGGGCCACTGAGTGGATATCATGTTGGGTAACCACTTAGGGAGATTAAGAACAATGGTGGGAACAGGAAATAGACTTTGATTAAGTCGAGGGGCAGGCACGAAAGTAACACTGTTTGTCTTAGAAACAACAGTGGAAATCCTAAAGGACAGAAGACAGCCTAGGGTGTGGGGATAAGAGCAAAAAAGAGAGGGAGCCATACTCTTGGGAGAATAGAGCAGAGAAGGATCCAGGGAGTAGAGCACAGGACACCTCAAAAGGGCAGGAGGCGCCCTGAAGGAGGAGGACAAGCCTAGAGCATGGGCACTGGCTGGAAGGCAAGAGGGAGCTAGCCAGCACCCAGGGGTGGAAGGCCAGAAGCCCAGAAGACTCAAGAGTTTTATCAATAGTAAGGAGTTAAGAGGATTTGGAGAAGTCAGCCCCTTTCCCCAACTCCCTTCCCTCTGTTTTTATACACCCCCACGCTATAAAGAATCACATCCTGTGGTGCTGGGGCTTAGAGCCTCAACCATGATTTCATAGGGCATAACTCAGCCCATCTCAGGCCCCAAGGGCCTGTGGATAATGCTGTAATTGTTATAGTCAGAGACTGGGCCACAACAGCACTAACGAGCTGGGCTCAGCCAGGCTCCCTCAATGGGACAACTGAACATACAGGTCACAGTAAAGATCAGAAAAGGGAATCTATTCAGTGTGGTTGCATGGAGAATGAAGAGGCCTCGTGGCCTCTCATAGTCATCACTGGGACTCTAACATGAGGTTTAGGTGTAAATAGAGACAGGCACAGTGGGGAAAAGAGACGCATCAGTGGGTAAAATAGCTGCAAATCAGGAGTTTATATAGTCAGGGTCCCTGTAAATGCTGGACAGGCATGGTGGCCCAAGGCATGATGGCTTACCTGTGACCCCAGGACTTGGGAGAAAGAATATCCCAGGACAATATGGAAAGCTAGATTAGTTGACTAGGCAAGCTCTGGATTCCTGCCTTAATATATAAAGAGCAATCAAGGAAGGCACCTGTCATTGACATGGCCTGGTGTGCACACATGCTTGTGCACACCCACATATGCGTGTACAAACCTTGGTTTTGTTTTGTTTTGTTTTGTTTTGTTTTGTTTTGTTTTGCTTTGCTTTGCTTTAAAGAAGTACGAACATCTAAGCAGTTCTGGTCATGCTATGGTTTGAGCTTCGGTCTTGTAAGGTGATGTGATAAGTTTGTCAGAACTGTGTGAGCTCTCTTCCTGGGAGACAAGTTCATTCTCCCTCCAGCTGGCACCTGGGGATTCAGCCTCTTCCATCACGAAGAGTGAGATTCCTGGGGAAATTCCAGTTCTTTGGGGTCTATGACAGCCAAAGGACGGGGAGCATGTGCCTCTTTAGATGATCTTCATTCCTGCCAGGAGAGCTGCATGGGGAACGGAGGGAAGAGAAGCAGAAAGGAGCGTGTGCCTCAGCGGCCTCTCCCCCGACCCCAGTACTGTTTCTCACCTAAACTTGCTGAAGCTTCACAGAAAATAGCCTCCCAAGAAGCAGAACTCTGTCTATCCCATTGATAACATCTTTCCCAAACAGCCAGCAACAGCCTCCAGGCTTCCAGGCAAAGTGCTCAAGCCGTTGTCTAATCAGCCGTCCTAGCGTGTCAAGCCAGGCTGGAATGATGCTGATACACATTCATCTCACCTCCTAAGAGACCGGGTCAAAGGCTGTAGGTATCCCAGGCAGGATGTGAGGGGAGACAAGCACAGTGTCTTGCTGCCTGAGGCCTAGGTCCCAGAGGCTGGAAGCCTGTGCCTTCTGTCACATAGAGAATTACAAGTCTCTGATGATCCTGTTCTTTATCTAGACAGGCAGCCCACCACTGGGGCTGGTTCTTAGCCTAACCACTTGACCTGCCTCCAGGCTGCCAGAGAGTGCCATCTGTGAAACAGCACAGAGCTCTCTCTCTCTCTCTCTCTCTCTCTCTCTCTCTCTCTCTCTCTCTTCCTCTGTCTTTCTCCCCCCTCCCCACATTGGTACTTACAGGTACCCCTAACCTGCCTAGATCAGGTGACTGTGCTTCATGGAGCAGGAAGAGAATCTGGAGAAGGCAGCTTGAAGTCAAGTATTGAAAACAAGTCAGAGGATCTGGGGGATAGCTCAGCACTTGAATGTTTACCTAGAATTTTTCTGGTGTGTATGTTGAATATGTGACTTGCTAGCAGAAGTCCTGCCTATAATCCCCCAGTGAGAGGCTGGGGTGTGGCTCAGTGGTAGAGCCCCTGCCTAGAATCCCCCAGTGAGGGGTTGGGGTATGGCTCAGTGGTAGAGCCCCTGCCTAGAATCCCCCAGTGAGGGGCTGGGGCATGGCTCAGTGATAGAGCACCTGCCTAGAATCCCCCAGTGAGGGGTTGGGGAGGTGGCTCATCAGTAGAGCACTTTCTCTGGATTTGATTGCCAGTGCCATGCATATACATACCCAAAGAACCAACAAAACGAAGACAGTGTGATAAAGAATAAGTCCCCTCCTCAAAGCAAACCCTGTAGCAAAGATTATTTAGACGTACAGGAAAGAAAGAAATTGACATAGAAATGGACCTCAGCTTAGCAAGTAGCACTGCTGTCCTAGCTCCCACCTGAGCAGCAAGCAGCAGAACCCTGGGGGAACCTGGCATCAGGTCCCTCTCTGCCTTGGGTCATCCTGGGGAAAGAGTGGAGGGATAGTTACACCCAACATCAGCAGCAATGTTGTCTCTGGGAAGCATAGATTTCTGGTTGTTTCTTTCTGCCCTTGTTTCGCAGCCAGATCAAGACCCTAGTAGCTTTGGTGTACAGAAGAGACATGGTGTGGAGGTGCTATAGAAGGCACAGTCAGAGACCACAGTCTCTACAGGGACACACAATGGCTGGGGTGGAGGTGTATGTTTGGAGAGGCTGAGGGCCTGCAGGGGCCAGGTCATGGAGGCTAAGCCATGGAGCTTCATCCTGCTGTTCTATGGGGCCACCAGGGTGTTCAGTTTTCCTTTTAGCAAGCTGAGTCAGGCTGCAATGAGGACCTGGGGCCAGATTCCTTCCATCTCCTGAGCTCAGAGTCTTCCGTTCTGACACTGGGGCAGCCTGTGGCTATTTCTGCTTCTCTCACAGTGATTCTGATGTCCACCTTCGGCCCTGGGTGCTAGCCAAGCCATTTCTAGAAGCATGGCCCTGGCTTGGAAAAGTATGTAGACGCTTCTTTGCCCTCTGGCTCTTCAAATCACTAAAGAACTCTCCACCGGCCCCACCCCCACTGCTGGCTGTGGGGTTTACCTTGGCCTGCAGGCTGAGGTGGAAGAATCACTGGGTTTTAAGTTCCCACTGTCCAGTCTTTGCAAGAGCAATGTCCAAGAAAATATCTACTTATTTTTCCTCCACTTAAAAATGATGTTATTTTCCCCTTTGTGTGTGTGTGTGTGTGTGTGTGTGTGTGTGTGTGTGTGTGTGTTCTATCTAGGCAGGCATGTTCACATGCATGTGTGTGAGTGTGGACACCAGAGGTTGACAGAGAGTGTCTTCAATTCTGCTCTCCACTACAGTTTTTTTGAGGCAGGTTCTCTCACTGAGCCTGGAGGTCATTAACCCCACCAGAGTGGTGGGTCAGTAAGCCTCAGATATCCTGTCTTCACCACCTCATTTCCTCAAAGGACTGGAGTTACACATTTACACCTCCACGCTTGGCTTGTCACCTGGGTACTGGAGATCTGAACTCAGTGTTCATGCTTGCACGGCAGGAACGTGACCAATGATGGTGAGAGAGACCTCACCCTGCCCCATCAGCCTTTGCTTCTGAAGGACATCCTCACTTAGACAGGCTTCCCAGCTGACCGTCTTTTTACTACTGGAAAATGTCAAACCTCTTCCTTATCGTAGTATGGAAATCCTACTGTCATTCAAGTAATTGTTCCCAAATGAGTAATAAACTCTGCTCCCGACCTGGTTACTTAAACATTTCTGGGTCAGTTTTCAGAAGGTTAATTATTATGTGAAGCTTTGAACTTGTTACAGTTAAAAGTTATTTTGTAACATTTAGCGTCCCTCAGCTTCTTGGGTTACAGGTTTAGGTCTTTGTCCAAATGTAGGCCAATTTCTGCCCTCACTTCTGAGTACCTTCTTGCATTACACTACTCTTGGGACCCAGACATTTGAGTGTTTGTTCCTTTCTTACTGTCTCATGGGCCTCCAAGACTATTTCTTTCTGACTGTTTTTGGCTACCCAGAGTAAATCTTGTGGCTGTGGCTGTGTTTGCTAAGCTGGTCCTCTGTCATGTCTATCTGGTCCTTGTATTGGAACTTTTTTTTTCTTGGTAATTTTGTGGCTTTTGGTTCTCTAATTTCCTTTGTTTTATTCCAAATTATTATTCTAAGATTCTATTATACTTATTATTATTGATTTAATTATTTAGAAAACAGCCTCTGGCGAAGCCAACTATCTAAGCTTTAGAGTCTCTGCCTAGCTCAGCCACGTGGCCAGAGGCCACGTGGGTGCCACAGCTAGAAACGGCCAGCAAGAAACACCAGCCCTGCCACCCACAAGATGCCAGCATGGGAGATGGCTTTGCTAATCTTCCACGATGTCTCTGCAAGGCTAGGCAGTGGCTGGACCATCCTGCCAACCACACGGGTTCGGTACAGATGAGACTCTGATGCTTAAATTATCCAAAGGCTTATATATTTAGTAATGATCAATAACAAGATGCCCATATAATCAGAGGTGTAACCCAATACCCAACCTAGATATACCAACTACCTTTGACTGCTATAGACAAGCAAACATCAGCCTCCATGTCCCCCTCTCTAGTTATGTGTCCCCCTTAGCTCCTTCTCTTCCTTCTCTTTCTCCTCTCTTTTACTCCTCCTCTTCCTCTCCTTACTCCTCCCATCTTAGCTCCTCCTACATATTATTATTGTCAAGAGAATTTGTTGTTGTTTATTGAAGCATGTTTATGATGACTGGTGTGTGTGTGTGTGTGTGTGTGTGAAGGCCTGAGGTCAAGGCTGAGGTCACTATTATGTGAATCCTTACTGGGCAATCAGATGCTTTCCACCTTGTCTTCTGGCTTAGAACTCATTAAGTAGGCTAGGTTGACTGAATGCTGAGCTACAGTTTGACATCCTCAGGGTTGGGATTGAGTGTGAACCAATGTGCCTGGCTTTGTATGTGACTTCTGGAGATCAAGCTCGGGTCCCCATGATTGTGCTCTTTACGGGCCGAGCCATCTTCTCCTCCCTTGGCTGCTTTGAAGTCCTTGGTAATTTTCACCTCTGCCCCATTTTCAAACCGATGCCTGTTGATTGTTTGATTTGTCTTCTTCTTTTGATTAAGTTATAACTCCCCCAGGCCTTGACAGGACACACGTTTTCATATCCCGTCTTGGACATTTGCGTATTGATTAATAAGATCCCGATTTCACTTTGTTTTTACTTTGGGTATTCTTCTTGCTGGTATTCATGCCTTGGTATACAAGCTGGATAGAGGCATGGACACTGTGTACTCTGCTTCCTGCTCGGGCCTGTCCTTACAGAAGTGCCATACCGACTCCTGATACTTCAGGGCAGACTTGTGAGTAGCAGGCAGCTCGCTTCTTGGCTCTGTTGATAGTTCTCCAATGGCAGTGAGGCCAGGACTTGCTTCATTTCATTGTATCTGACCCAGCCCTAGAAGAAACAGAGAACTGAAGCTCACCCTTAGGTTGTTGCAGAGCATAGCAGAGCAGAGGATAACAGATGCTTGGCTTCCTAGTAGACCATCACCTTAGGATGCTTTGTCCAGAGAGTGTGTGTGTGTGTGTGTGTGTGTGTGTGTGTGTGTGTGCATATGTGTATGTATGTATGTGTTATGTGCATATGCATGTGTGTGCTATGTGAGTGTGTGTGCAGTTGTACATATGCACATGTGTACATGTATATGCATGTATGTATATATGTGTTATGTAAGTGTATCTTTTCACATATGTATGTGTATATGTGTGCATGTTTACATATGCATGTGTGAATGTATGTGCATGTATGAGTGTTATGTAAGTATATGTCTGTACATGTGTATGTGCATGTACGTTGTGTGTGCATATGCACATATTCATGTGTGTGCATGAGTGTGTGCACATGTGTGTTATGTGTGCATGTGTGCACATATGCACATGTGTACATGTGTATGTATATATGTACATGTGTGTGTGATGTAAGTGCATACATGCACATGTGTATGTGCATGTGTGCACATAGGCATGTGTGTGTATGTGTGTACATGTATGTGTGCTATGTGAGTATGTGCATGTGGTGCACAAATGCACAGTGTGTGTGACAATCAGAGGACACCGTTAGGTGTCATTCCTCAGCCACCTTCCACCCTTTTGTTTGAGAAAGTGTCTCTTGTTGGCCCAGAACTGCATCACATAGGCCACTGGCTTCCAGGGCCCTGTCTGCTCTGTTGTAAGAAACATTCTTATCAGAAGTCTTTAGGTGGCCAAACTTGTCGAGACTCTAAACATGCTTGTTTGTCCAACCCCTGGACACTCCCAAGATTTGACTCTGTCTCACTCTTTTCCTTCATGCTGATGGTGAATTAGCCAATCCATCAGATTATGAGGTTGAGCTTCTGCCCATGGAATAAGACACAGTTACCAGCTGTGTTAGAATAAAAGCTCAGTGAAATTTCCACCCTTGTATGCTTGCCAGCCTCTTTGGATCTTGGCACAAGAAACAGTCTCATCTCAGAAAAGAAATTGCTTCGCCTCAGGGTTACTTTTTGCTTTCTTTGCAGCACACTGAGAATATTCCTTTCCAACCCTCCTCCTCTCCCACTCACTGGGACTACAGACATGTGTCTGTGTGTCTGTTTGTCTACATGGGTTCTCGGGATTCAGACTCAGTTCCTTGTGCTTGCAAGGTCAGCACTGTTACTGACTGGTCCCTCTTTGCAGCCCCCAAGTGTTTTCTTCTGCTGTGTGAGAGAGAGGGCTTATGAGGAGTGAGGCTACCCCATCTTGCCCAGAGCAGAACTTCCTCTCTTCTTATCTTCAGACAGGTACAAAGTAGCTCACACCGCAGAGCTGATTTACAAATAAGCTGAGATCTTTATATGCATGAAAGTACACTGGAAAAATGTTTTGCTCATATGATGATGATGGTGGTGGTGGTGGTAGTGATGATGATGGTGATGATGACAATAATAATAATAATAACAATAATAATAATAATACAATAGCAACAACAACAACAAAGGTTGTTACTTCTAAGACTGACATCTAGAAAGATTAGCTTGGGTGGGAAGGGATAAAAGTGGCGTTGTGCCTCCACATTCATCAATCAATTTAATATTGGTGAAAACTAACTTGACATAGGGGTCAGTTCTCTGTTGCCTCTTTCTCCGTTTCTTTTGAGTCTATGGTGACCTTTCTCTTGACAAGCGGTAACCCCAGAGGAAAAGCTGGAGGGAAACAGAGATTAGGTTCATGGCAAGGAGAGAGCAATAAAGTCCCTTTAAAGAGCTCAATAAACCAGGATAATTGAATGGAGTAAGGACCATAGTGAGGTGGGATCTGGGAACAGTCTACTGTCTGGTTTCTAGGAGAGCAATAGAAAATGAAAATGACGCTGGCCTGGGAGACAGAGGAGGAAGGAGACCCTAGAGCTGACAGGGAAAGCCTTCCAGAATGGAGTCTCCACTGTGACTCAGCAGGGGCTGTAGGACAGAGGTTAATATCGGAGCTTTCAATGTCCTAACCAAGATGCTGAGGCTGGGCGAGGGAGGTGGTCCAGCATGTAAAGTGCTTGCTGTGTAAGCAGGGAGACCCAAGTTGGGATCCCCAGCACGGATGTAAAAAACCAAGCATGACAGAGCTCAGCTGTAACCCAGCACTGGTGGCTGTGTGACAGATGATGGGTCCTGGGGGTGCCACAGCCAGACTAGCCTGACTGATGAGTTCCAGGTTCAATGAGAGACCCTGTTTCAAAATATAACGTGGAGAAGGACTGAGGAAAGCACTCAGTGTTGTCCTCCAGCCTCCACATGTTCATACACATGTGAGCACACATGTGCACTCTCACATGCACATACATACATGCATACATCACACACATGCACACAATGCACTCACATGTACACACATACATACACATGCACACACATACACATATACATATACATACGCACGTGCAGTCATACATGCACACACGCACACATGTGTACACACACATATATACACATGCACACACACATACACACATACATATACATACACACGTGCAGTCATACATGCACATACGCACACATGTGTACACACACATACATATACATGCACCCACATGCATCTACACATACACACACAAAGATGCCATGGTCTTATGTGTCATCTGTCCCTCTTATAGGCAGGGAAAGAGTTCTGGAGTGGGTCATGGGTAAGTCTCTGGATCCTCATGAGCTTCAGTTTTTCCTCTTGTAAGAAGCTGGTAAACACTGCAGTTTCCACCAGGTTATTGGAGGGTTGGCAGTAAGCGAGGGTGTGGGTCATTCTGCTGCTCCATATCTACCCAGGTAGAGTCAGTACTAGAGACTCTCAGTCCAGATCAGCATAAACTGTGCTCTAGTAGAAGGTGTTCCCACCTCAATAGCTTGTGTGCCCTGACATCATCATGTCCTCCATTTAGTGGTACACATGGGAAGAACAGGTCAAAGCGCCCCACTCTCTTCATTTCAGCCTCCCGGCTCCTCTTCTCCCTTCCCCAGTGAGCTCCCTAACTAAGCAGGGATCTGCAGTAAGGGCATCAAGTGTGCCTGTGGTGGGGACAGAGAGGAGCTCTGGAGCGGGTCCTGTGTCCCACCACCCTCTCCCTGACCTCTGTCCAGGGAAAGGTAGATTTCCGAGAAGCTCGATGCCCCACAGAACTGGAGCTCAGAAGCCAGGAGAGCAATATCTGCAGTGGTCATGGATGTGTCACAGCTGCCCACTCTGTTCCCACTACAACGCTGTGTGGGAGCCAGCTCCTTCCAGTTTAGGTGAGCCAATGAGGCCTTCGGTTCCATCCTCAGTACTGCAAACGAAACAGCAAATAAAATACAAACAGAGTTCATTTACAAACCTGAATGCTGGCCCAAACTGAGTCCCCTCCCCGCCCCCCAGCTGTAATTTACTGACACGTTTACTGACATGTCAGAGGGACCACAGGAAGGTCCAGGGTGAAACAGACCAGGAGCAGAATGCTCGTGGGTGATCCTTGCCTGGCCTCTCTTTTCTCTTTTTAAGTGGAGTGCTTGCATGTGTGTGTCCACATATGTGTGAGCATATAAATGTGCATGAGTACATGTGTATGTGCATGTGAGTGTGCACGCAAATGTGAGTACACGTGTGGATGCACAAGTGTACTTGTGCCTGTGTGTGTCTGAATGTGTATGTGTGTATGTGTGTGTATGTGTATGTATGTGTGTGTACATATGTATGTGTGTGTGCATGTGTATGTGTGTGTGTCTGAATGTGTATGTGTGTATGTGTGTGTATGTGTATGTATGTGTGTGTACATATGTATGTGTGTGTGTATGTATGTGTGTGCATGTGTATGTGTGTGTGCATGTGTATGTGTATATGTGTGTGTGCATGTGTGTGTATGTGTCTGCATGTGTATGTATGTGTGTGCATATATATGTATGTGTGTGTATATATGTGTGTTTGTGTGTATGTATGTGTGTACGTATGTATGTGTAGGCCAGAGGTTCTGTTCCTCTGTTGTTCTCTGCCTTATAAATAAGAGTCCCCAACTTAGCCCTCCAGACTGGCCAGCAAGTTCCATGGATCCTCCTATAGCTGTCTCCTGTCCTCGTGCTGCGTTATAGACAGGTGCAGCCACACCCTGTTGTAATGTGGGAGCTGGGGATCCAAACTTGGGTCCTAATGCTTGTACAGCAAGAACTTTACTGCCTAAACCATCTCTCTAGCCTTTACTCCCTCCCTCCCCCCCTCAGCTTTCTTCGTTTCCTCTTTCTTTTATCAGACAGGATCTCAGCCCAAGCTGGCCTTGAACTCATGATTTTCCTGCTTCAGTCTCCTAGTGTTGGGATGGCAGGCACATTTCACCAGGATCAGCATCTTCCCAGTTTTCACAGAGACCAGAGGACACAGTGCAGTTGGATCATGAGTGGCCACTGGCATTGTGACATGTGAGAGGGCCAGAAGGGAATGGGTTCCAGCTGTCTTATTGACTATTGATGGCTTGCATAGCAAACTACAACAGCTAGACATGCAGCCCAGGTGGTCAGGTGTGAGTGTGTGTGTGTGTGTGTGTGTGTGTGTGTGTGTGTGGTGTACTTACATGTATATGCACGAGGAGTTATATGTGCATGTGTTTACAGGTTAGAGGTCAATGGTGGGTGTCTTCCTCAGCTGCTCTTTAACTCGTGTTTTAAACAGGGTCTCTCACTGAACGCAGAGCTCATTCATTTTGCTAGACTAGTTGGCCAGCGTGCTCCAGGGAGCTTTACCGGATCCTGGCGTTACAGACACAGCGCTGCAACTGGCTTTTCTGTGCCTACTGAGGATCTAAACTCAGTCAAATGCTTTGCCTTGGAGAGCCACAGGTAGGCAGTTTTGAAAGAGAGCCACAGTCTGAACCTGAGGTGCATGTACATATGTGCCTGTGAGAAGAATAGCCATTTGCATAGGCGCGTATCTTACTTGTCTGTTGGTTCAGATGAATAAGACACAGTCTGCAATCCCGTGTAGACAGAGTCGGAGGTCTCCACACATCAGAGCTGGTCTGACAGGCTGCCAGCTTACAACCTCTGCTCTCTGGAAACAACCCAACAATACTGCGTTTATTAAGTAATAATTCATCTGTTTTCCCATATTTTATTTATCAAAAGACCTCTGTAACTGTCAAGCAGAAGTTCTTATCAGCAGGAACTGACCAGCGGACAAGTGTTACCTTCCAGCCTGATGATAAATCTCGGCCGACCAGGAAACCGTGACATTTTAATTAGCTGGAACATTCTTATCAGCAAGTCTGTCCAGGACATGCCATTTCCCAGTGTTTGTGAACCCCTAATTGGGAATTCCTGACTTGGTCCTCCAGGCCACCTCAGCCACACAGGCCCTTCCTCGTTATTTTACCTTGGCGTCTGCCATTGTATTATTCAACAGACAGTAGTACCATCAGAGCTGAACTCAAATGCTGAATCTAGGAAAAAAAAAAGGAGGTTCTTCATGCTGCAACACTGGCAAGAAATACTGGCAAGAAGGTGTGCACACGTGTGTATGTGCACGTGCACACATGAGCATGTGTATGTGTGTGTACATATGTGTGTGGTCATGCATTCATATGTGCTGTGTGTGGAGGCTACAGATCAATGTTGAATATCTTCCTCTATCACTCTCCACGCTAGTTTTTGAGGCAGTGTCTCTCACTGGACGTAGAGCTCACACTTCCAACTAGACTGACTGGTCAGTGAGCCTCAAAGGTCCTCTTGTGTCCACCTCTCCATTGTTGGGATACACACACACACAGATACACACACACACACACACATATATATACACACACACAGATACATATACATACATACATACATACATATATACATATTCCATATATATGTGTGTATACATATAAAGGATATAGATATAGATATAGATATAGATATAGATATAGATATAGATATAGACACACATATTTTTCCACAGTTTCTAGGTGTGTCTAAACCTTTGACACTGTGACACCATGCTGGTGTCCGCAAAGCTGCCTGGTGAGAGCTGTACTACAGACATGTACACGTACTCATGCACATACACATACATACATACATGCATACATACATATATGCATATATAAATACATATCACATATGCACATACATACCCATATACATACACACATACACACATGTGCACATATACATACACACACATACACACATGTGCACATATACATACACACACATACACACATATGCACACATACACACATACACACACACAAAATGTCAGATAAAGCATAGAATAGGTGGAAAATTGTCTCCTATTCAGGGTCATGTTGAAACTTCAGTATCCTGTAGTGAGGACTGTAACCACACAAAGACAATTATCCTCTGTGTGATATGTCGCTTCAGAAAGCTGGGACTAAACAAAGTAAGAAACTGAGTTTTTTTTCTTTTCTTTTCCTTTCTTTCTTTCTTCTTCTTTTTTTTTTTTAACAACTGGCTTCTCAACACTTTTATCAGATTCAAAATTAAAGGGGTTTCTTGATCCCTGCTTGAATGAGGAACTAATGAGCAAGTCTTGTGTGACAGTGACCAAATACTTGGGGACTACTTAAAGGAAGAAAGATTCATTTTGTTCACAGCTTCCAGGAGTGTCCAAACCTTTGACACTGTGTGACACAATGCTCTTGTCCACAAAGCTCCCTGGTGAGAGCTGCAAAATTATATTCTCATCTATTTTTTCCAATATATTTTTGCATATAAATGTTTTACATGTGTTATATGAACATGTATGTGTGTGCGGATGTATATACTTGTACCTATGTGTACAGAAGCCAGTATCTTTCGCTCATTATTCACCATATTCCTTTGAAACAAGGGGTCTTCTTGGACCCAGGGCAAAGCCGTTGGCTAGCCACATCAACCCCCTGTCTCTGTTCCCTAAGTGCTGTGCTTTCAGATGTGTGCAGCCATGCCCAGCTTTTGGCATGGGTGCTGGGGACTCGAACTCAGATTCTCATGTTTATGCAACAAGCGCTCTTACCCACTGAGCCATCTCCCAGCCTATCATGCTAATGTTCTGAGTAACTTTATGATTTTGAGATGTGGGCCAAAGTTTGGACACACCTTGGTGGATAGCACAGGCCATAGTTACTTGGCCCTATAACGTCATGGCAACTGGGGTGTGTGTTACCTCATGGCAGAGAGAAAGAGAAGGGAGAGAGAGAGAGAGAGAGAGAGAGAGAGAGAGAGAGAGAGAACTTCCAAGGATCTACTCCAGTAACTTATTTCCCTAGACACATCTCATCATATTTCTAAAACCCTTCAAGATGGTATTAGCATCAAGGACCAAACACTTTACATATAAGTCTATGGAAGGCATTTCAAATTTATAATCAAATTTTAGCAAGGCGTAAGTGTTGTGGAAATCGTCCTCATGGATTCCATTTGGAGAGAGGTTGATCATTGCTGCTCTGGTGTTTCTTATCATGGTGGCCTCAGATTAGACTACAGAGAGCTGGGCTCTAGGCAGCCAATCCGATTCCCTGTACTAGGGGCCGATGTGATAATTCAGTGACTGCTTTGCAAACATGAGGACTGGAATTGATCCCCAGAACCCACTTAGACAGCTAGGTGTGATGGTGCACACTTGACTTGATATCTCAGTGCTGAGAAGACAGAGACAGAAGCACCCCAAATTTGTCTCCTAGGAAGAGATTTCTCACATTTCTTGCCCCTTTCCTACTCCTTTGGAGTTAACATTCCCCCCCCCCCCCCACACACACACACGATAAGGGCTGGCACATCTCCAATCTCCTCTGGACATCTCTTCACAAACAACCTCACTCCTGTAATTATCCGTGTGTCTCTACAATGCACTGTAAAGAGACACAAAAGCTTAGGCACTCCAGCACCTTCCCTCCAGACTCAAACCCATGCTCAGGACAAGGAGGTGAAATGGGAGAATGGAGGGGCCACACGGGGAGAGGGGAGACAGCCTGAACAGAACGAGCGTCATCATTCATCTCCCAGAGACCACGTTTAACACACCTCCACTCTGAAACCCCTTTTCTTTAGTCTAGTTGAAAGTTGAGCCTCTGTGTCTTATGAACTGAGAAATCCCAGGAGTCCTCTCCAAACCCCAAACCATAGCTCTTGGAAGACCCCATGGAAGGTATTCTTTTTTTTTTAATTCTTCACAAGAATAATCACAGATTTTGCAAGCAATAACTTAATTTTGAGGGAGCATTGGCTGTGGGGGAGGCTGGTTTTGAATGAGGGTGGATGGGGAAGAAGGGTTTGCAAATAGTGTCCGTGGCAGGAATGAGGGCATTCTAAAAACTCGATGAACCCCTTCCTTCAACCTTGATCAGAGAAACAATGCACCCAAAGATCTGGAATTCCTCATTCCCTTTGAGAATCTCATCCTAGGAGAGGGAAAAAAAAAAAAAAAAAAAAAAAAAAAAAAAAAAAAAAAAAAAAAAAAAAGCCTGCCTGGAAGCCAGCCAGAGGAAAAGTTTGCCTCCTAGGAAGAGATTTCTCACATTTCTGACAAGTCCTCAGACCACCTTGCAGGAGAGACTGGCGCTAAACAATGGTGGGGGTGGGGGTTGGGGCAAATCAGGCTCTGCATTGATATTTAAGCCTAAGCTTCCTGTCAGAACTTGGGGGAGAGGGGAAGTCACCCTGTTCCTCTTTACAATTTGTCCGCATTGGAACAAAAGTCCTCTCTCCGCTTTTCACTGTTGTTTTATGGATTTGTTTGGCCTACCGAGGACGAGGACGGATGGCCAGGCTTAGGTTGTTAGCGGGACTGGGGCCCAGGCTCTGTAGCTACGACCTCTTGTAACATCAAGGAAACTACTTGGTATGAACGGCAACTCTCCAAGTGCCTCAAGGTTAGTCAAAAAGTATTTTGTTTTATGGGACAAATAAACAAAGCTAGCGAGAGCTGAGGAGGAGAGTCAGACTGACAGGAGCAGAGAACAGAGGGTGCAGGAGGCATCTTTGCCTGAGGCCAGCCCGTCCAGGTGAAGAGATCTATAAGGAGCCACAGTCCTGGCTCCCTCTGCGGAGGAATTAATGAGTGTGGTTCCTCGTCATCCGCGGAGACAAGCAGCTGCCCTCGCTGCTTGTGAAGTAGACAATAGGAGTTCGGAAAGTCGGTATAACCTTGTCCTTATACTGGAGGTTCTCAACATGTGGGTCGCGACCCCCTTGGGGGCTGAACAACCCTTTCACAGGGGTCACTTAAAACCATTGGAAAACACAGATATTCACGTTACGTTTCTTAACAGTAGCAAAATTACAGTTATGAAGTAGCAACAAAAATAATTTTATGGTTGAGAGTCACCGCCATATGAAGAACTGACTTGAAGGGGTGTCCCAGTATTGAGAAGGTTGACAAACATTGCTCTGGACAGACAAGGCAACCCAAACATACAGTCTCTGCTCTTCCTTAACCTGCTCGCAACCCTCAGGCGGTGCCTTTCCCGTGGTAGACTCTGGCCTTACATGCTGGGTACTGTTGAAATCCTAAAAGTACCTCCATCGGGGGATCCACCTGACTCGAGGAAGTGGGGAGCTAAGTTTCCTGGATAAGAGAATTCACACATATTTCTGTTTTACACAGTATTTATTGTTCTCTGGATTGTTCTTCACATTTACCCCAAATTCCCCAGGTGTGACTCTTTCCCGAGCAACACAGGTAATTTCATCAATCTGATTCATGTAACAGAAATCCACAGAACTGAGTGGCTTGTTCTATTTTGCAGATGAGGTAAAATATAACACCCAGAGGCCCAGGTTGTAGACCTGGGATTTCAGCCATGGGAGTACCGGCTGGGCCAGAATCTGGGATGCTACACTGGCTACTCTCAGCAACGGGGAGGCACATCTTGTCACCCACAGCTGATGGTTTCTCTTTGTGTGACAGGTGAAGTAGAGACAGGACATAGGTGGAGAGACTGCTTCAGAAAGTAAGCCACTGGAGCTGGGTTTGCACGGACTTACAAATGGACCATTTTCAGGTGGCGTGTCCGCCAGGGCTGGGTAGGTGGCTCACTACATAAAATGTTTCACGTACAAACATGATCATCTGAGTTTGATCCCCATAACCCATACAAAAAGCCAAGCATGGTGGCACATACCAGTGATTCAAATGCCGGGACAAACAGACACAGGAGGATCCCCGGGACTCTCAGGTCAGTCATCCTAACCTAATTGGTGAGCCTCAGGTCTCAGTGAGAGCCACCCAAATTAGGTAGATGGCTTCTGAGGAGTGACACTTAAGGATGACCTCTGGCTTCACATGTTCACCCATCTGCATTCACATCTGCACACATGCACACATATGCGTGTTCACATTAGCACGCTGCCACACATGTACACACAGAGTAATTTGCTTTGAAGAAGGCAAATAGGTGTGTTTGTTTCCAAGAATATTACTATAGGAAGGGCCACTGACCCCTGGGTCACCCCTAAGCCACCAGCAATCTCAACATCAGCTTGGGAGCACAGGTCGCTTTAAGAAACTCTAAGAGTAACCAAACTTGAGATTTCATTAAGATAGCTATTGGGTAAGAAATTGGGGCAGTCTGGCTAAACAGGTTTCCAGACCCAGGGTAGTTTTTAGAGGTACTTGTATAAAAATAAGATTAAGCCGAGTGTGGTGACACATACGAGCAATCCCTGCACTTGGAGGTAGAGGCAAGAAGACTGAGAATTTAAGGGCAGCCTTGGCTACATAGTGAGTTGAAGCCCATCTTAAAAAGAAAGTATAACCCCCTCCCAAATAACCAAAAACAAAGAAATTAGCAAACAAATGAACAACAACACAACCAATAGCCAATCAATTAGTGTCCATCAGATCTCCCCTCTCTGTGTGAGCCACCTCCTTTGAAGCCCCTGGGATTGGGTGACACTGTAATTTTACAGCTCACTCCAAAATGGATTAGGGCCAGTGTGAAAACTTACCAGCAATGGAGCCCTACTGTGTGCAGGCTCTGGGAGCATATCGAAAACTGACATCATTTGCAATTTGTTTTCTTACCTTTTCTTTTCCCTTCCTTTCCTTCATTCTTCCTGGTTGTTATTGAGTAGGCTCCTGTCAGCCTCGGTCACCAGCTCATGCCTTCACACTCCGTTATCTCTAACTCTGAAAGCTGGGTCTGTTATGGCTGAACTTTGGGCACCGGTGTGTCTCCAATTAAGTTAACCCCACCTTCCCCCACCACAATGAGATAAATAGCTGTGCAGACTTTGCTGTGTGGTAGCTTCCAATGTAGACTCTGGCTTCCTCCCCCCAAACTGAATCTTGAGCTATCTGCTTAGTAGGGCACTTATGAGGGTGAATGAACTCCTGGGGTGTGGCTCAGTGGTAGAGCCCCTGCCTAGAATCCCCCAGTGAGGGGCTGGGGTGTGGCTCAGTGGTAGAGCCCCTGCCTAGAATCCCCCAGTGAGGGGCTGTGGGTGTGGCTCAGTGGTAGAGCCCCTGCCTAGAATCCCCCAGTGAGGGGCTGGGGTGTGGCTCATGGGACATGTGGGCTACATGAGGCTACCTGTAAAAGGAGGAAAGAGAGAAAAGAAGGAAGGAAAGAGGAATAATATTAACAGGATAAGTTAAGTCAACCTGAGAATAGGTCAGAACCCAGCTTTATCAAGCTTAGCTGGGCCACATTGAGTAAATGTAAACATCTCTGAGCCTCAGTTTCCTCTTCCAGGGTGTACTTACAGCTAAGTTAAAGGTGAAGCAAGATCAGGTTGGAAAGTGCCTGGCATGTAACAAAGCCCTTGGTGATATTTAGGTATTATTTTTATTATTGCGGTCTTCCCAGTGGCGCACACGGAGACCTACAGGAGCCATCCAGAGAGAGCAGGTTAATTCTGAGTCACTTCACTCCTGCACACGCTGACTGCAGGCCCACCCCCAACCTCAGAAGGAAGGTCAAATGAAGACCTGACCCACCACAGGAAACCAGTCATGCCTCTAACCTTGGCTATGCCCTTGGCTTCCTGCTTGCCCCAAGCACACCCCCGACTGCTCTCTAGTGCATCTCAATTCTGCCGTAGCCTGGGGAGGCAGCCACGTTCTTTGCCATGGCATTGGTCTCCCTTTCCCTTTTGTTGGAGAAAGAAAGAAGGAAAGATGAGCAACACCTCCTCCCCACTTCTCATTCTCTTCCTCAGTTTCTTAGGAGTGAAATCACCCAAGATATAAATAACACATTCTAAATAAAGCCATGTTCGACTGCAGCACAAGACATATCTGTGCACGCATGTGACTGTCAGCCTCCAGTGGAAGTCATGTTTGTGTAATTAATTTTCCTAGCGTCCGTGAGAAGAGACAGGCAGTCCTGTGGTACGCCCTGCCCTGCTGCTCCCCAAACACTGACAGAATGCTGTACTCCACTCCACGCCAAGTGACTGGTGCCCAGGGATGGCTTTGTTCCCATGTGGCTCCCTTGCTTGGGACCTTTATTTCTCAATTACTACAAATGGGAAGAAAGGTAAATAAAAACAGAGCAACAGACATCAAAGGCCTTCTGAGTGCAGGCGGGGCGTGTGGTGCTAATTTAGCAGCAGGAATGCAGGGGCTTTGCAGAGGGCCTGAGGGTTTTTGTTCTCCAACTTAGGAAGGTGGGATAAGCTGCTTGGAATTTTATAGAAAATCTGCTGTTAGCGAGTTCTCACTGTATCAGGGAGGTCGAGGTCCTAGCAGGTTAAAGTGTCTGAGCGAAAGGGGAAAATGGCAGAGTGGATGAAGGGATGGGCAGGGGAGCTTGGAACTTAGTCGGATGGATGCCAAATAGAGTTGGAGGAGAGGGGAAGGGTGGGAGGATGCGAGTTCAACCCCCACAGTGCCTGCATGCATGTACATATAACGGTCGGTCGGCCATGTGGCTCTGGCTTGTAATCCCACTGTTGGAGAAAAAGGTTTGTGTGGGTTTCTGAGATTGCTGACCAGCCAGCCTAACCTAATTGGCCAAGCTCCATGTCCTGTCTCAAAAAAGACAAAGTAGATGGCACCTGAGGAATGACAACTGAGGTTCTCTGGCCTCTGCATGCACACAGACACACACACACACACACAAACACACAAAGACACACACATACATATGCACTCAGAAACACGCTGGGCATACACACATACTGGGCATGCAAACACACATACACATGCACACATGAATGCAAACATATGTACACACACTACAGAAACACATACATATGCTCTCTCTCACATGTACACACTGGGTATACAAACACACACTGTACATGCATACCATATGCACACAGACATGCACACACACATTCATGCATATATGCACATACTCTCATATACATGTGTACATGCATATACATGTACACACACTAAGCACACAAACACCTATACATGTCCTGTCTCACATACATACATTGGGCATACACATGGATGTACATACACACTGGGCATACAAATACACACATATATATACACACATGCACATGTATTCACACATGCCCACCATATGCACACATACACACATGCACACATACACACTGGCATGCAAACAAACAGAAAAGAACTTGTAGGCTCCTAGTGGAGTGCCTGAGGGGCCTTTTCTCAGTCTTCTAAAATCACTCAAGGCTGGTCAAAATAGGAAGGCCATCACTATAGGAACATCTATTGATCTACACGCCAAGGCTTGTGCACCAGGCATGTTGAATAAAATGTTTCCACCAAAGAAATTGGATGTTGTACACACATATAATCCCAGAACTTAGGAGGCCAGGGCAGCTTCCGGTACATAGAGAGATGCTGTCTCCAAAACAGACAGACAAATGTAAATCCCTGTCCTGGGTGAAGGGTGGGGGGAAGCAAAAACTCCAGTGCACAAGGAAGTTATCTTGATCTTCACTGTGTGTTCTTATAGACATTATATAATAGAATCTTAAATCCAATCCAACTGGATACATAAAAAGACAGTTTAACTGAGTCACATTTATCATAGTTGGGGATAGATTCCAATTTAACTTAATTCTATTATCTTCTTTTGTATTTTCCTATTCAGCGCATTTTCTTCCCCTCTTTTTCTTTTTTTCTGTGGGTTCATGATGTTTTCTTTGCCACCTCTTCTTTCTTCTACTGCTTTGGAAATGATAATCACGTCCTTCCCCTGCCACTCACAAAGCTGAATGCACGGTGCACGGTGTCTCTGTACCTCAGGCAAGAAAGGAGACATCCAGTTCTGTCCCTCCTTTCTCATTTTCTGTGTTTTTCCTCTGCAGACTTTAAGGCTGTCTTTGTAAGCGTTGGTTACCAAGTCAATGGAGATGATTTGCCGGGCTGGGGCGATGACAGGAGGGTAAAGTACTTACGGTTCATGAAGACCCGAGCTCTGGTTCCAGCAGTCACAGACACACAGAGAACACCACATCAGTAGCTCCAGTGCTGGGGAAAGGAGAGAGATGGAGCCCAGGGACTTGCTGACCAGCTAGTTCAATGAAATAAAGGAGCTCCAGGCTCAGTGAGACATCACGTCCTAAAAGACGTAAGTTGTCGAGTAATGGAAGACTGGAAGGTAGCCTCCTCACGTGCAAGCATGAATGTGTGCCCCGTCACCCCCCACAGAAGATGGGCAAGCCATGTTTAATGATGTCGTTTCTTAGAATGTTTCCTGCTCCTTCGGCAGCTGCCGTAGCAAAAATCTCCCAGGAGAGCGTCATCTGGACAGAAACTCGCCTTGTTTTTATTTCATTTGGATTTTTGTGACAGTTTCTCTCTGTAGGCCTAACGATCCTGGGACTCACTCTGTAGACCAGGCTAGCCTTGAACTCAGAGATCTGTCCACCTTCACTTTTTTTTTTTTTTTAAATGTTGAAATAGCCTCATGTGGCTCTCACGCTCGAGTGATAGCTCAGTTGGGTGTGGAGTGATTTCCTGATGATTGTTTTTCTTCAGCAGCTTAATGGTTCCTGCCCAGTGCTGATGTCATATTTTTCTCAATGTCGTTGCTTTAAACTACATCAATGTCTTCTCTTCCAGGGGTCAGAAAGTTTCCCATAATTATTTTTAATATTCTCCAGTTTCACTAATGTCTTAGGGTTTTACTGCTGTGAACAGACACCATGACCAAAGCAAGTCTTATAAGGACCACATTTAATTGGGGCTGGCTTACAGGTTCAGAGGTTCAGTCCATTATCATCAAGGCGGAAGCATGGCAGCGTGCAGGCAGGCATGGTGCTGGAGGAACTGATAGGTCTATATCTTTTTCCAAAGGCCGCTAGGAGAAGACTGTCTCCTACATGGCTGAGAGGAAGGTCTCAAAGCCCACCCCCACAGTGACACACTTCCTTCAACAAGGCCACAATTACTCCAACAAGGCCACACCTGCTCCAACAAGGCCACACCTCCTAATAGTGCCAGTCTCTGGGCCAAGCATACACAAACCATAACAATTAACATCGTCCATGTGTAGATTTATTTGTATTTAACATACTGGGCACAAAATATGGAATTTGTAACTAAGGATTCAATCTAGCTTCAAAAATAATCTTGAGACATTTGTTTGTCAACAAGACAGCTTAACATCCTAAAAAATGTGCGTTCAATATGGCTTGTAAAGTATCAACTTCAAGTCAGCAAGATGGCTCTGTGGGTAAAGGCACTTGTGCCAAACCCAATGACCTAGGTTCAATCCCCAGAAGAGAGAGAATTGACTCCTTCAAGTGACTCCACATATGAGTTATGATATTGATATACACATGTACACAAGAAATAAATAGTTAAGTAAAGTGTTAAAATGTTTTGAAATACCGACTTCTTTTCTGTCATTAGACAAGTTGATGTGAATATTCGAAGAAAAGACAAACATGCAAATAGAGAAAAACCATGTAAAAAGGCAATTACTAATAAGCTAAGATATTAAAGCATATGGCATTGGAAGCAAGAAAAGTAGAAGATCTAGGAATAGTCACAAGGGCATAAAGTCATGTGACTAATGTGACTTCCCAAATCACAAAGAAAAAGAAAAACTTAAAAAGAAAAATCACATTAACTTATTGATTTATTTGTGTGTGTGTGTGTGTGTGTGTGTGTGTGTGTGTGTGTGTGTGAACTGACTTCTACTCTGTGGGTCCTGGGGATCAAAGTTTTTCTGGTATTTGTAAACAAACAAACAAACAAACAATCCAGTAAGATTTTGTTCTTCACACCATCAACTAAAATAGATTCTAAGTAAATTCCAAACACACATGTTAGCAATGACAATGAAGAGGAGTTTCTTTCTTTTTTTTTTATTTTATATTTTATTTACATTTAAGATGCCATCCCCTTTCCACATTTCCCCTCCCTAGAACACCCCTGTCCCATTTTTTTTTTTTTTTTTTGCTTTTATACGAATTTTTTAAAATGTTAATCAAAGGATTTATAAGTTTGGTAATGCTCAATCAGAAGCATAACCCAATACCCAACCTAGATATAAAAACTATCTTTGACTGGTGGAGACATGTGAACATCTGCCTCCATGCCCCCTCTCTCTTTCTCTCTCTCATCACCTAGCTTCTCCTCTCCTTCATCTTCTCTCCTTACTCCATCTCTTCCTCTCAGTACTCCTTCCCACTTAGCTCCTCCTACATATCACTCTTCCTGTTAAAGTAGAACTTTTCTCTCAAAATACAATTAGAGCATACTTATTCCTAATTGTACCAGTGAGGTACAAGATAGTCCTAATACCCAGTCCATCATTCTGTTGACTAACCAGAACCTCTGTCATCTCTTCTAACTAAAACACTTACTTTTGATCCTGGCTTTTTGGCTTTAGAATGAATGTCAGCTGAAAACCATCTACTCAGATCTTTTCTCTCAAAGTAAATAGCCAGGATTGGTTATGAGACTATAGGTCTTCAACCCCATCAGAAACCCAGAATGACTGAGTTAACTGAAGTTATGGGAAGCACTAAGCATAGCTTCTAAAACTTAGCCAATTTATAGAGACCACTGAACACCTGAAAAGCCCCTATACGTTGGAGCATCAAATCTTCAGCCTTCTGGCCCAGAATCATCTGACAGACCTTAGTGATGCAGGATTATTAAGGGCTGATTACTCTGTCTAGGCAGATATAATCAGTCGACTATTCTGCATGTGTGTCCTTTTCTGGACAGTAATTTGTCTGTAGATGGAGAGAGGCAATTCTTGCCTAGTGGCTGTCACCGCACAACTGGAGTATCTCCAAGGATGCTCAATTTCTTCTTAGAATCCATGACAGGAAGCTGTCAGGAGCAGACAGGTCTCTAATCAAAATGAACATTAATATATAAATATTTGTAGCGTCAGTTCTATGGACTTCTGATGTTTTGAAAACCAACTATCCATGTAAGGTAACCTGGACTGTTGTCTGTTCACTCCTCTCAGCTATTTCTAAATAAAATATGGAAAACACCCTAACAATAAACTCAAAACCTTGAATTTGCTATAGTCCCTTAACTCATAGGTTAACTGTCCCAAATCAGTTAAAAAAGTTAAAAAAGGGCTGGGTCTAGACCTTGTATTCCTAAATGTGTTATACAGGCACAATGCCCATGAGCGTATCAATATTCATCTCATTTTTATATTAATAAGAGGCTCATACCAATGAAAACCTTAAATTTGAAATCAAAGTAAATTTTGTACCATTTAAGAAATTATAACTTCATCTTGATAATAATTATACAGATTTCTACCAATAGGTTATGGCTATGCAATAAGTCCTAGCTAATCCCCCCTGTTCCAACAAAACCACTACTTTTCCCTAGAAAGACAGACCATTATTAACCACATTAGTCCCCAAGCTCAGGGAATAGGGGCGCTGACTCTTCTTTAACTTCTTCAAGCTGATTAAGGGCATTGAGATTTTAGAAGAGGGGTGGGGGGAAGAGTAAGTTGATAAGCCTCTGATGCTTTGTCTTCACTGAATCCAGATGGAATTCCAGGACATCGGAGGTTTGGGCAGGTCTGCTCAGTATGCTTGATGAGTAGATACACCAAGGCTGTGTATTCTGCAATATACAATTCTCAGAACAAGTTTTAATATCAAGAAAAAAAAATTTCCCACCCCCAGGGGGCTGACATTTTTTTTTTAAGATGTTGGTTCTGACGACTTTTTTTTTCGCTTGTTAAAATTGGTTGTAGTATTTACGTTTCAGATTTTATCCCCTTACCCTACTTCCTCCCACCACCCAGAAACCTCCTATTCCATCCCCCTCCTCATGCTTCTATGAGGCAGTGACCATACCTACTCCCCCTCACTATCCCCTCCCCGCCCTCACATCCCCCCCCCCCCACACTGTGTGTTCATTTTATTTTTATGGGACCAAGAAACTCCTCTCCCACCTATGTCCGACAAGGCCATCCTCCCCTACATATACCTCTGGAGTCTTGGGTTCCTCCCTATGTGTTCCCAGGCTGGTGGTTTAACCCTGGGGGGCTCTGGTTGTTTGGTATTGTTGCTTTCCACCTGGGGTCACTAACCCTTTCTGCTCCTTCAGTCCTCTCATTAAGTTCTCCATTGGGAAACCCCTGATCATATCAGTGGTTAACTGTGAGCATTGTCCTCTGAGTGTGCTAGTCTTTGGCAGACCTCTAAGGAGACAGCTATATCATGTTCCTCACATTATTCACTTCCAGCCATCCACAACAGTGTTTAGCTTAGGTGGCTGTACATGGGGTGAATATCCAGGTGGAATGGTCTCCTGATGGCCCCTCCTTCAGTTTCTGTTCCATGTTTTGTTTCCCTATTTGCTCCCTTGAGCATTTTTGTTTCTCGTTCTAAGTAGAACTGAGGCATCCCCTCTTGGTCTTCCTTCTTCATGAGCTTCATGTGGTCTGTGGGTTGAGTCTTCACTAATCCAAACTTTTGGGCTAACATCCGTGGAGATATGTTTGTGTAACTATCTTCTTTTGGGGTTTTTGGAAGATTACTTTCTTGCTTTTTCTAGGTTGTAGTTTCCTTCCTTGTGTTGGAGTTTTCCACCAATTATTCTTTGAAGTGCTGGATTTGTGTTGAGATACTGTGTAAATTTGGATTTGTCATGGAATATTTTGGTTTCTCCATCAATAATGATTGAGAGTTTTGCTGGGTATAGTAGTCTGGGCTGGCATTTGTGTTCTCTTAGGGTCTGTATGATATCGGTCCAGGATCTTCTGGCTTTTATGGTCTCTGGTGAGAAGTCTGATGTAATTCTTATAGGTCTGCCTTTATATATTACTTTGCCTTTTCCCCTTACTGCTTTTAGTATTTTTTCTTTGTTTTGTACATTTGATGTTTTGACTATTATATGGCGGGAAGTATTTCTTTTCTGGTCTAAACTATTTGGAGTTCTGTAGGCTTCTTGTATTTATGGACATCTCTTTCTTTAGGTTAGGGAAGTTTTCCTCTATAATTTTGTTGAGGATATTTACTGGTCCTTTAAGTTGGGTGTCTTCCCCCTCATCTATACCTATTATCCTTAGGTTTGGCCTTCTCATTGTGTCTTGTATTTCTTGTATATTTTGGGTTAGTAGCTTTTTGTATTTTGCATTTTCTTTGACAGTTGTGTCAATGTTTTCCATGGTATCTTCTGCACATGAGATTCTCTCTTCCATCTCTTGTATTCTGTTGGTGATACTTGTGTCTATGACTCCTGATTTTTTTTTAGGTTTTCTATCTCCAGGGTATTGTCCCTTTGTGATTTCTTTATTGTTTCTACTTCCATTTTTAGATCCTGCATGGTTCTGTTTAATTCCTTTTCCCGTTTGGTTGCATTTTCTTGCAATTCCTTAAGGGATTTTTGTGTTTCCTCTTTAAGGGTTTCTATCTGTCTACCAGTGCTCTCCTTAAGTTCTTTGAGAGTGTTATTTATGTCTTTCTTAAAGCCCTCTATCATCATCATGAGAAGTGATTTTAATTCTGATTCCTGCTTTTCTGGTGTGATGGGGTGTTCAGGGCTTGCTCTGATGGGGGAGCTGGGTTCTGATGATGCCATGTAACTTTGGTTTCTGTTGCTTATGTTCTTGCTCTTGCCTTTTGCCATCTGGTTAACTCTAGTGCTGCCTGTACTTGCTGTCTCTGACTGAAGTCTGTCTTTCCAGTTATCTAGCTTGTGTCTGATCTCCTAGGGGTCCAAATGTCTCTGTGATCTTTTCCAGCTGCACTGATTACAGTGGTACCTCTAGGATGCCTCAGGATATGGTGCCTCCAAGGTAGTAGTCCAGCTAGGTGTCTGCTGTTCTGGGTGCAGTGTCTCTTCTAGAATATCTCAGGATATGTTGTCTGAGGCTCTGAGTTCAGTTGTTCCTCTGTGGCTCTGGGTTGAGTGGACCTTCCAGTATGTCTCAGGTGGAATCCGGGGTCCACACAACAGCAGACCTGGCAGAGGTCTGATCCAGGCCTCAGATCTGAGAACTAGTTTCTAAGACACTGTCCAAGTTAGAGTGCCTGGGATCCCTGCTTCCTCTGGGTTCTTGGAGGTTGGGGACAGAGCTGCCACCCAAGATCTGCTCAGTGCTCTGGCCCAGACTGGAAGGAACCCGAAGAGGAGTTTCTATAATGAAACTTGGCTCTAACTTGATTGGTTTTTGAAACACCTCAGAGATTAATAAATCATACTTGTAGGCGTGTCTGTGAAGGTGTCTAGAGAGATAATGAGGGGTAAAGTCACTGTGGGCATGGAGAACTTTTTCCTAAGCTGGGGGCTTGGCTGGAAGAACAGGGAAAGAGAAAGCCAGTGAGAGCAGACATTTCTCCATCTGCTTCCTGGCCTGTATAGTGAGTGTCTCTGCTCTACCCTGATGGTTAGTCTTCATGATCAACTTGGTGAGACACACCGGCAAGCTTATGCATGAGAGTTCCTGGGGAGGATTACCTGCAAGGGAACACCCACATGAATACGGGGGCCCATACTATGGGTGAGGGGAGCTGGATAAAATGCAAGAGGGAAATAAAGTCATCGAATGCAGGTATAGCCCTTCCTCTGCTTCTGATCCACCGTGAGGTGAACATCTTTCTGCCACACCAGAATGGCCTGAACCCTTTGAAACTATGAGCCAAAATATATCTGCCGTCAAGGTTTATCTGACAATTGTTTTCGTTACCAAGCATCATCTTTGAAGAAGGAGAGGAGAAGGATGGGGAGAAAAAGGAGGAGAATGGGGAGCAGAAGGAGCAAGAGGAGGAAAGAGAGGAGGAGGAGCATGAGAAGGAGCAGGAAGAGCAGGAAGAGGAGGAGGAGCAGGAGGAAGAGGAGGAGGAGCAAGAGGAAGAGGAGGAGGAACAGGAGGAAGAGGAGGAGGAGCAGGAAGAGGAGGAGGAGCAGGAAGAGCAGGAGCAGGAGCAGGAAGAGCAGGAGCAGGAGCAGGAGCAGGAGCAGGAGCAGGAGCAGGAGCAGGAGGAGCAGGAAGAGGAAGACTTAAATTCTTTGAAGGAGAGATACCGTGTAAGCCTTCCTAGACATTCTGGGTCATGATGCAAAGTGGAGAATCCCTACATCAGGAATCCTGGGGGTAACCAACCAATGATAAAGATGTTGCCTTTGGCCCCATAAATTCCACTATGAAGAATTTATCTTGTAGATATATGAAGTATTAAACAACACATGAGTAAGCTAGTTTTTATACCCATAGTTCTAATAGCAAAATATGCTTAAATAAATAGCAATATCACCACGCAAATGACTGAAATACAGCTGTATCAACAGTGAGGGAGATCTCCCACCCAAATACTAACCAAGCCCAACCTGCTTTACTTTCAAGAGCAGATTATGAGGCCATAGATGGAGAAAAGAAATTTAAGAACTAAGCCAGCATAGTTTCCAGGATATAAGGTTAATAAAACAAAGCTATGAAAGAACATTGTAATGTGCTAATGTGTGTTTCTGAAGAAGAGTGAAAAAGGAGAAATTAATTAGAGCATTCGTGAGACCGACAGAAACGGAATTGAGGCATTTCCAAACTGGACTTGTTAATGGCTTAGTATCTACCACATTTGTAGCTGTTTCTTATTTGGATTCCTTCTGGTCCCATCATCCCTTCCTTTCCTTTTCTTTCTGTCCCCTCCCCTCCTCCACTCCCCCTCCCCTTCTCCCTCCTCCCCTTCCATTTCCTTCCCTCTCCTCCCCCCATTTTCTCTTCTCTTCCTTCCCCTTCCCTTCCCCTTCCCGTCCCTTTTCCTCCCCTCCCCTTTCCTTCCCTGTTTCCCTTTTCCTCCTTTTTATTCCTCTTTCCTGGTCTGCCTTCTCTTCCTTTCCCCCTTTCCTTCCTTTCTTTTCCCCAGTTTTATTTTTGTTCCTGTGATTAAAAAGCTACTGCCCAATTTCAAGCTACATACAGTCCATCATTCCCAGGAAGTAAAGGCAGGAACTCAAGTGGTTAGGTACATCTTTCCTTCTTCCTTTCTTTCTTCCTCCCTCCCTCCCTCCCTCCCTCCCTCCCTTCCTTCCTTCCTTCCTTCCTTCCTTCCTTCCTTCCTTCCTTCCTTCCTTCCTTCCTTCCTCACTTGCTTGTTCACATGCTTCCTTGCTCTCAGCTAGCTTTCCCCTGTTTTACAAAATTCAGGACCCCCTGCCTAGGGAATGATGCCACCCATAATGGGCTGGGTTTTTTCTACATCAATCATCAAGATAATCTCCCACAGGCATGTCCATATGTCAACCTAATCTATATAATTCCTCATTAATTCTTTCTCCAGGTGATTATAGGTTACATCAGTCTCCCCTTTCTCCTTCTGTCTCCTCTAATCTCCTCTGGCTCTCCTCTCCCTGTATCTCTTCTCTCTTATCCCCTTCCCTCACCTCCTGTCTCCTTCCCCAACTTCCATTCCCTTCCTTTCCCTTCTGTTCTTTTTCTTTTGTTTCTTCCATGTCTCAGCTTTCTCTGATTATAATGGCACATTCTACTGTTACCTTTCTCTTTCCAGTTAGAATGTCAGCCATATTCTCTTTTTAAAATGACTTACGATTTATAATATACATTCCCAAATAACTCAAGTCCCTCTCCAAACATCACCATGGTGCTGTAGATTCCCTGTTGTAGAGGATTCTCAATCTCTTTCTCAGATCTTGGCTCTGTAAATTCCACTTATTTCTAAGTTATCCTCATCCAATCAAGTCTTCTTATTTTGAACAAATTGTTATCTGTTACATTGAGGATTAAAAACTAGCAAACTTTCATTGTCTTCATTTTATTTCTTCTCTAACTCCATGTGGACTTGATGTAGATTTGAGTTCTTCACCTGTACCATTGTCCTTCTACCTGGAGAATTTTTAGCATTTCTTGCAGGAAGTTTCATGGTAAGAAATTCCATCAGTTTTCCCTGAGATGGTATTTCTTCTCTACTTTTAAAGGATTTTTGTGTGTACATGCCAGGGTGGGTGCCAGTGTGCATGTATGTGTATGGAGATCAGAGGTCAGCCTGTGTTATTCCTCAGGAACTGTACACCTTGTTTATGGAGGTGGGGTTTCACTGGTCTGAGACCCAAAGACTTGGCTATGTTGGTTGACCAGAAAGTACCAGAGATGCTCCTGTCTCCACCTCACCAGGGCTAGGAGTGTGCACCACCATGCCTGACTTTTTGGCATGGGACTTAGGCTGTAATTCACGTCTTCATTTTGACTCAGTAAACACTTTCCAACAAACCAGCTCTCCTTGTGTGTTTACATGTCTCATTCCACTCTCTTCCTCCTCCCGTAGTTTCGGGGAGAGAGGTCTGGCGACCTCATTCATGTCCCTTTCCGGGAGAGCTGTTTTCTCCTTCCAAAGTTTCCTCATCGTCTTTAATTTTCTGAAGCTTAGCCATAACATGCTTGGGTGCTGCTTTGGGTTATTGGTTCTCCTTGATCATCTCCAAGGTTCTTTAGAATGGAGTCCATCATTCATCACTAATTTTGGAAGATTTTCATAAACTAGTAGTACTTCAAGTATTTCTTCTGCTTCTTTTTCTGTATCTTCTTTCCTGCTATCTCTATTACAGGGATGTAACTGTTTGCCATTGTCCCACCCTTTTTTCACAGTCTTCTCCTTCTCTTCTTCCTCCTCTTTATCTTCTTCCTCCTTTCCTCCTCCTCCTCTCTTCCTCCCTTTCTCCTCCTCTCCTCTTTTTCCTCCCCTCCTTCTCCTCTCTTCCTCTTCTTCCTCTTCCACCTCCTCCTTCCCCTCCTTCTCTTCCCCCTCTTCCTCCTCCTCCCCCTCTTCCTCCCTCCTCCTCCCCCTCCTCCTCCTCCCTCTCCCCCTCTTCCTCCCTCTCCCCCTCCTCCTCCCTCTCCCCCTCCTCCTCCCTCTCCCCCTCCTCCTCCTCTTTCTCACCCTACTCCTCCCTCTCCCCCTCCTCCTCCCTCTCCCCCCCTCCTCCCTCTCTTCTTCCTCCTCCTCCTTCATTTCATGGCTCTCTCCACTGACATATCTATCTCCTGTGCCACCATCTCTAACACAATGTTTTGGACTCTAACATGTCTTTTTAGTCTTTCCTTCTCTGCTTATATTGCCCATCTGCCTCGACATGCTGCTCTTTCTTCCTCCAACCAGATCCCTTTGTGGATTAGTCCTGCGATTTCACATTTCCAATGTGATGGTCTCAACATCTGGACCCTATCTCATGCTCCTTCCGAAGCTTGTTTTATCTCTTTAGATTGTTTTCTCCATTGCCTCTTAGTATGTCTGTAATTCTCAGCTGAAAGCCAGGGATAATGTATCAGGTAGTGAGAACAGAGGCAAACAGGCTTTTTAGTGAGATTTTATGTTTATCCTTCAGGGCGTCAAGCTGTGTTTAATGTGTACCGGAGCTGTAGGTGTCAGACTCGTCCATTTCCTCTCATGCCCTGTATTTTTTTTCCCTCTTCCATTGTCTTTGAGTTTCCCTGGAAACTTCTTTTTTGAAGAGTCTATGTCTTGTGGAGCTCTCGGCTGTAATGCACTATTATTATCCTGGAGTCCTGTTGATGTGGTGGTAAGGGACTGAGGGGAGAAGACAGCCTGTAATCTTGTGATTAAGTCTCTTTTTAAAGCAGGCCCAATCCCCGTGCAATGGCTTTCAGAATATCTATTCAGGTGTGCTCTTTCCTCTCTCCTTGTGTAAAAGAGGGGTACTGGGATGGGGTCCAGGTATCTCATTACTCTTGCCCTCAATCAGAGCAGGTTTTGAAAGTTTCCCCTGACCAAGGAACTTGGTGACTGAGAATAAAGTTGTCTGGGTGCATTTCAAATGACTTTGGGGGTGGGCTGAGGGGAGAGCTGTCATTAAAGTGCTTGCAGCACAAATACAGAAAAATTGAATTTGATCTCAAGAACCCACATAAAAAGCCAGGCATGGTCATCCTATCGCTGAGGAGGTGGAGGCAAGCAGCTCTGCAGGGCCCACTGGTCAGCCAGTCCAGTTCAATCAGCTAGTTCCCGGGAAAAAGGACAGACACTGTCTCAAAAAGCAAGGTGGTTGATTCCCGATGATTGATACCTGAGGTCAACCTATAGACTTCATATACACATGTACTCACATTCATGTGCACCAATGACAGCACACATACATGCTTGCACACACACACACACACAGAGGTACTTTTGCTTCTGTCTGCCTTATATGCAAATGTTTTCCTTTGTCTTTACTAGGAGAGTCAGGCAAGTCTCCCTAAAAAAGATAGAAGCCCCTAAGTTTGGGTCCCCAGATTCTCCAGTTCGTCTATGTCTAGCTTCTATTACTGGCTCCAGTGGCTTTTGTTCTTCTAAGAATGAACATTCATAATCATTTGTCCATATTTTGTTTAAAAGCAGCATATTGGTTTTAATTGTCAACTTGATCCAACCCGGAATCAATGAGAAAGAGAGTTTCAGTGGGAAATTGTCTAGATTGGGTTGGCCTGTGGTCATGTGTATACAAGAAGAATTCTGTTGACTGCTTTAATTGATAAAGGATGACCCAGGTTGGAAGTTGGAATGCCATTGCTGGGTTTCATGCTCCGGACTAAGAGCGGCGAAGGCTAGCTGAACGCTGGCCGGAACATACTCATTCTTTCTGCTCTCCACTGAAGGTATGATACGAAGGAATGCATTCATTCTCTCTGCTCTTGACTGGGGGTGTGATGTGACTTAGCTGTTTCAAGCTCCCACCCCTGTGACCAGTTGTAATCTAGAACTGAGAGCTAAAGTAAACCCTTTCCTTCTGAAGCTGCTTTGTGTCAGCGTGTTTAATTAGAGCAATGAGAATGAATGTGGGACACCTCGCCGTCTCGACTCTGTGATGTGGCTAAGCAGAGGTGTTGTTTCTCTGCTTGGTTAGCTTCTTATTGTGACAATGAGAGAGCAAATGTCTACATTCCTAGTATGTTGGATCCTAAGCTGAAGGTCTACTCCTGGTTTTAATGACTAGATTTCTGCTGCTTGTTCATGGTTATTTGGCCCTTTCTTTTCTTTCTTAAAACTCTCTCTCTCTCTCTCTTTCTCTCTCTCTCTCTCTCTGTGTGTGCACGTGTGTGCATGTGTGTGTATGTGTGTGTGTGCACGTGTGTAAACATGCATGTGCTGCAGTATACATGTGGAGGTCAAAGTTCACTCTGGTTTCTCAGACCTCCCTGTCCATGTCATTTGAGGCAAGGCTTCTTGTTGTTAGCCACTGTGTGTGCCAGGCTAACTGGTCTATTGAGAATCACATTACACTAACAATTTTTGCTTTGTCCATAATTTAGAAAACTCAAAAAACAAACAAACAAACAAAAACAAAACAAAACAAAAAACCCTTGAGCGTGGTGCTCTACATCTGTAATTCTGATACTTGGGGGAATGAGGCAGGAAGATTGCGAGTTTGAGATCAGCCTGAGTTGTATAACAAAACCTCATCTCACAAACAAAATCTCACACACAAACACACACACAAACAAAAACTCATTGATGTGTTCTGGTCCAGCCATCCAGGGTCTCATTTGTAGTCACGTGGTCTCTGTGTGAGCACTCTCTACTTCATCGTGTGTAGTCACGTGGTCTCTGTGTGAGCACTCTCTACTTCAGGTCCCTGTGCCTGTGCAGCAACTGCTCTTCACCACTGAGCTGTTGCTCTCACCTTACAACCTTCTTGAATGCAGAATAGCTAAGAGGGTCTGCCTGCAGGAGACCTATGCTAAAAGAGTGGTACACACACACACACACACACACACACACATATATATATACACACACACACACTCACACTTACACAGACATACACACTCACACATATACATGCACACATACATATATACACACATACGCACACAGATACACATACATACACACACATACACTCACACACATATATATACACACATACACACATACATATACATAACACACACATACACACATATACATATACACACATACACAACACATACACATACATATGCACACATACAAAAACACAGACACATACACACATATATACATACACACCATACACACACATACATATACATATGCACACATACACAAACACATACACATATGTGTACACATACATATATGTACACATACAATCACACACATACACTTATACATACACACAGATATACACACATATACACACATACACACACATATATACACACATACAAACACACATATACCATACACATACACACACATACACTCATACATACACACACACACACACACACACACACACACACACACACACACACTGAGAGATGGGTCTGGTACCCCCATACTGTCATCCTAACTATTCAGAAGGCAAAGATAGGAGGACTATTTGAGCCCAGGATTGACTATTCGAGCCAGGGCGATGTAACAAGACTCTGACTCTGGAAAGAAAAAACAAACTTTTTAAAGTTTTGATTTTGTTTGTTGGTGAAACAAAATTATGTTTTCCTTAAAAGTAAATTCTGGATTGGTGAGGTTTCTGATGTGAGATGTACTGTCCTGTGACACAGTTCTTCTTGTACATCAGATCACTTCTTTCTCCTTACTTCTGAGACTCCTGTCCACTTTTCTATCTTTTTTTAAAATGTATTCATCGTCACTGTGTGTCTGTAATGGGCTGGGCTGGGCAGAATGCATGCTGTTCCACACATATGGAGGCCAGAGGACTTTGTGGAGTGGGATCTCTTCTTCCTCCCCTATGTAGGCTCCGTGAATCAAACTCAGAGCAGCAGGCTTGCACAGCAAGCGCCTGACTCACTGAGCCATCCCACCAACCTGTATCTTCTTTTTAAAACCACAGTTCTCACAAACAACTACAACATATTCTTACTACACATTATCTGGTTTGTAGCTTTCTAAACTTTGTCTTCTTCGGGGTTTTAAAGTTTATTATTATTTATATTTATATCCGTCTCTGTATATGCCACATGAGTGCAGATGCCTATGGAGGTCATGAGGGGCTGTCAGGTCCCTTGAAACTGGAGTTGCAGGTGTTTGTGAACTGCCCAATGTGTATGCTGGGCACTGAACCCAGGTCCTCTACAAGAGTGAGAAGCATTTTACTGAGCCATCCCTCTAGCCCCTTGTTCTGTTTTCTTGAGACAGATTCTCCAGCACATACCCCAGGCTGACCTGAAACTTCCAGTCTTCCTGGCTTCTTAGAGTCCACCATGTACCCTAGGCTGGCCTGGAGCTCTCAGTCCTGCCTACTTCTTAGAGTCTACCATGTACCCCAGGTTAGCCTGGAACTTTCAGTCCTTCTGGCTTATTAGAGTCCACCATGTACCACAGGCTAGCCTGGAACTCCCAGTCTTCCTGGCTTTTTAGAGTTGCACACATGTGCTGTTACACCTGATGTTTTACTTCGTTCTTTAAACTTGTTTGTTCAAATTGGATAATTTCTACTTGTTTCGCTTTTGTTGTTTGGGTGTTATGTTTTGTTTTGAGACAAGATCTCTCTATATACCCCAGGCTAACCTGAAACTCACTACATATCAGAGGCTAACCTTGAACTTGCAGTGATGCCCCTGCCTCAGCCATGCACCTTCAGGCCGGACTTATCTTCTCCTCTTTAATCTTTAAGTCTACTGAAATTTGCTCTGTGCTCTGTCCTCTGTCCTGATGTGAAGGCCACGCACATAGGCTTTATTTTGGTTGGTGTAGTCTTAGATTCTAAAATGTCTGATTCTTTTCTTTTAATGTTCTTTTTCTGTGTTGAGTCTGTCTTTATTTTTCAAGCTTAGTCATTGCTCTCAACAAAACCTTTTACAGCAGGTACTTTAATGCCTTTGTGGATTATTTACACACAGCTTAGATTGGCTAATTAGAAACTGTAGTCTGCACAGTGTCATAGTCCAGATGTGTGTGAACGTGGGCAACAGCAAAGGCACAGAGAGTCTCAGGACTGAGCTTGCTGCTTTGATGCACAATAAAAAAAGCATGTTTGAAAAACAACCAGGAGAGCAGGTAATGGTGCTTACAAACCTGCTTGAGTTCTGTCCCATGTGCCCATAGTAAGGATAGGCTTCTGCAAGTTGTCCTCTGGCCTCCATGTGTGGATCATGGAGACACACATGTATACACACACACACACACACACACACACACACACTTTTTAAATGACAAAGAAACTGAGGATATGATATTTACTCTTTTAAAGGCACTTTTCTGTTTTGAAAGCATAAACCCCATTCTATAATCCCTGGAGCCAAGCAGGGTTTCTGCTACCTGTTTGTCCTGATTGTTGTTTGCACGGAGTCCAGGTGATCACCAAAATACATCAGGATGAAAATAGCAATTTTGTCCACCCCCAATCCACTTCCTTTTTTTTTGTTGCCCCTCCCAACCCCCACCACTTCAATTTGGCCATAATTGTGCTGTTCCCATAACAACAGCCACATAACTGGATCTTTGTGCAGGGCTTATGACAGGGCTGTCCACAAAAGCCGCTGGCAATGCTGTATAGACCCTGTATGTCGTCGGCTCACAAAAGGTACAGCTATCAGCAGGGACGATACTTGGCAGTCTCAAATCAAACCTGCCGTTGATTACCGCTGCTGCGTTGGGGGGAAAACTGCAGCCCGCCCCACGTATTTTTCCCATGTTCCCTCCACGCACGCACTCAATCCCGGGACTGTCATTCCCTTGTGAACTGCCTGGGACATTAAAAAAATGCATACACAGAGAGAAACTCAGGACAAAAACTCTTTCAGTGTGTAGATTGCCTGGAACTGCAGCCAAGTTCACAGAGCAGCAGTCTTGATGAGGTCTCAGGGCTGTGCTTTGGATTATGAGGGGGAAGCATTAACACCAAGACTCAAAACACCGTCACAGGTGTGCCTGTGCGCATATGTATATACATGTACACATGCACATCTATGGATATGCAACACTGTGTACATATATGAAATTTCATATCCACAGAACTTATGGAAATGTGATACATGGATGAACTATACACACACACATATATATTTGTTTCTTATTCACTGAACCACTGCATGCGTGGTTTCGGGAAGCAAATTTGCTCATCGGGGAACCAAAGCAGGCTTGATGGGAAGCCGTCTTTGTCACAGCCAGCAAGTTATGCCAAGGTAAGGTAGACGCTTCCCTACCGACTGTTCTTTTGATCTCCCAGCAATAAGTAAGACAGCCAACGTGGATACCAGAGCAGAATACCAGGTTCACTGTGAATTCAGGACTGGGAGTTGGCACACTGACAACTCCAGGACCTTTGCCAAGTGTTGCCAAGTCACGGATTGACTGAGGTCAAAATCCTGGGCAGGGAGGGAGAAGACAACAGAGGCAAGGAGCTGTGTGTCCGATCATCTCAGCAGACTCTTGGGGACTGGTAGCGGCTGCAGTACTGTTGCGAGAACTTCAAAGGTAACAAGGTAACGTCAGAGGGGAGGGCCAGTGCGGAGCTCCGCCTCCCAAAGGTAATAAAGTCGGAGGGAACCGGCATTGTAGAGCTAGGTCTCCGTACTGTAGGCCGCTTCGCATGTCTCCGTGGGCCACGGAGAAACCAGACACCTAGCAGAAATGTGAGCTCTGATACCTGCTGGTCTTATTTTGAGTCATCAAGAGATGAGTTTCAAATACACGCCTTTGAATGAGAGCTCCTCTTTCAACAGTAAAAACGAAGTTTTCAACTTGACCGGGGATAAGGTGGTTTCACTTGTTCAGAATGGCTCCAGTCTTCCAAGCAACGCCCTATGTTCACTGCTGGCTGGATCAGTGGCATACATGTTGCATTACCCTCTACTGATTGGATAATCAGTGTGTGAATGGCAGCAGTTGAAAGTAGCTTCGCTGAATCACCACAAATTTTTGACAGTCTTGGAGTCCAGGGCTCTCTAAAGATGTCCAGGCGACTCCGTACATAGAAGTTCCGATCCAGGTACATGCTCTTCCCTTAGGTTTCCTTGGCAGAAATGGATCTGTTTGTCAACTTTGCTCAGGGACAGCTGCTTGACAGCTCGTCCTGAGTAAGTGTACATGTGTGTGCCTGCGTTTGGGCATGTAGATATGTGTGGACACAGTCAGATACGTATATGTGCATGCAAATGTATAGACATGTGTGTCTATGTGAGTGTGTGCATGTGCGTACTCACATGAGTTGTGAGAGACCTTTCCAGAGGGATACAGCATGTTTATCCCAGAAAGGGAACCCTCGACAAAGTAACAATTGTCCAACTCAGCGAGGAGCCAATGAGATTTTACTGTGATCACTAATGGCAGTATGGACTAGGAGTCACAGGAGGAGGAAGGATTCAAAAGCAGCTACGTCACCAAAGGCCCACCTCAACATGAGCTCACAAAGGCTTCAACCCTGGAGCTTTTCCTGCTGTGATGAACTGTATCTAAGCCCAAATCAACCCTTTCTCCCTTAAGTTGCCTTTGTCTGGGTAATTTATCACAGCAACAGAAAGAACTAAGACACCAGCTGAGTCCTGGTGTCCCCTCAGCTGCCTCCCTGTCTGTCAAGATGTGAGAAAGCCGCTTCACACTCCTGCAGCCATGAAATCACCTGATCAGCCAAGGTGTGAGCAAGCCACTTCACACTCCTGCAGCCATGGAATCACCTGATCAGCCAAGGTGTGAGCAAGCCGCTTCACACTCCTGTATCTCAACAGACCTGAGAGTCTCCTCTTTGTGGCTCTATGGGTCACACTGTCCTCTTAGCAGTTGTCACTGTGTTCACAAGCAGCAGGAGGCATATTGAAGAATCATACAAGTTTCAGTTTCCCAGACATGTGAAGTTTGTTTACCTCCTGAGTTTCTGAGCCTCTCTCCCCAGTCCTAGGTTTTTTTTTTTTAATGGAACTGCTATGTAACAACACACAAAGATATATTTTACATATATGTCTGTATTCATGTGTACATGTGCAGGTATGTGCATGTATTTATACACAGTGTGTAAGTAAGTTCACATACTCAAACACAAGTGTGTATTAGTGTGTGCATTCATTTCATAGGTGTGTTTGTATTATTTGTGTGTATATGTGTGTTCACTGCAAATGTGTTTCTGTGTATGTGCTTATGTTTTGTGTATGCAATACTCATATATAATGTACTATATGTATATGTAGATCTGTGTGTGCATGTATGCACATATACATATGCATGTTTCTTATTCTCCTGCAGTCCTGGGAAGCACAGTTCAAAACAGTAAAGGAGCTGCAGTCCAATATACAGACGATGGACCCAAAATTCTAAAACTGCCCAGCAAGCTGCTTTATCACTTGCAACCTCTGCATGCCCATCTGTTCAGTGGGTATAATGGTACTAGCCTCATTCATCAGTGTGATGATAAAATGGTATACATGAGCCAGCTTAGTAGGTAAGACAGCTCAGTGTGTAAAAGTGTGCAAGCTTTAGGTCCTGACTCCAAGTCCCAGATCCCAAGGTGAAAGGAGAGAACCAGCTCCCAAAGGTTGTCCTCTTACCCCTACACCTGTTCAGTAACATGCACAGAACCCACACAGACATAAAGTCATGTTCCTGCATGTTGTTGTTGTCATCATCATTAATAAATACTATACATAAGTCATTAGACATGGTGAGTGTATTCAACATACCACGACATTGTTATTATTATCCTTTAGATGTTGTGGAGTCTTAACCAAACACTGAAAGTGTTGTATTAGTTGTTTTTCAACAAAATGGCTGATAAAAAGCAACTTCAGGGAGGATGGAGTTTATTTGGCTCACAGTTTGAGGGGGTACACTGTGATGAAGAAGAAACAGAAGTGGGTGATTTCATGCATGCAGGAGTATGAAGCGGCTCGATCAGGTGATTCATGGCTGCAGGAGTGTGAAGCGGCTTGCTCACACCCTGGCTGATCAGGTGGTTCCATGGCTGCAGGAGTGTAAAGTGGCTTGCTCACACCTTGGCTGATCAGGTGACTCCATGGCTGCAGGAGTGTGAAGTGGCTTGCTCACACCCTGGCTGATCAGGTGATTCCATGGCTGCAGAAGTGTGAAGCTGCTTGCGCACATCTTAACAGACAGGAAGCAGGGAAAGGGGACACCAGGGCTCATCTGGTGTCTTAGTTTCTTTTCTGTTGCTATGATAAATTACCCAGACAAAGGCAACTTAAGGGAGAAAGGGTTAATTTGGGCTTACAGTTTAAGGTTCATTCAGTTCATCATGGCAGGAAAGACATAGCAACCAACCGGCAGTGAAGAGGTGTGGTGGAAGCAGCAGGGGGCTGGTTGGTCGCTTTGGATCCACACTCTGCAAAGAGAGAGCAATGAGTGCATGCTGGCGGTCATCTTGCTTTTTCCGTTTTGTATAGGTTAGGATCGTGCCCAGGGAATAGTCCCATCCACAATTACGATAAATCTCACATCAGTTAATGTGGCCAAGATTATCCTCCACTGACACACCCAGAGGATCGTCTTCCAGGTGATTTTAGCTTCTGTCACGCTGACAACACTGACCCTCACAGATGGCTTCCTTCCACCTTTAAAAAGGACCAGGTGTTCCTATAAAGCACAGGTTAGTTTGGAATCTACCATGTAGCTCACACTGGCCAGGCTGAGGCTATAGGGATGTGTCACCAACCACATTCTCTCTCTCTCCTTTATCTTCTTTTCAGTCCAGCATCTCAGCCACGGGATAATGCTTCCACACTCAGCAAGGATCTTCCCTCTTCTATTAACCGTCTCTGGCAAAACACACACACACACACACACACACACACACACACACACACACACACACAGAAGTTCACCTCCATAATGCCCTGGGTATTTCTTTTACCTTTCTTGCCTGTGGATGATGTGCCTGTGTGTTATTGTATATGTATGCATATTTACTTATGAGTGTTCTGTTGTGTGCACACAGCAGCACACGTGTGGAGATCAGAGAAAGCCTCAGGTATCTATCCTTGCTTTCCACTTTGGTTGAGACAGTGTCTCTTGTTTTCTATGTATGCCAGGCTAGCTGGTCCACAAGCTTCTGGGGGTTCTCCTCTCTCCACCTTCCACCTCATTGTACAAGCGTGGGGGTTATAGGCGTATTATTGTGTCCAGCTTTTCATGTGTTCTTGGAACATGAACTCAGGTTCTCATAGAGCCATGCTCTTGGTCCACCCCTAAGCATTTCTTAATCTAATAAAATAAGCAGTCAAAATTGACTATTACAAGTTCAATGGATGTTGGTATATGCGTCCATCTGTATGATCACCGCCTTAACGAATGTATAGGATATTCCCAGACCTCCAGACGTTTCCTCTATGTCACTGTAAAAGGTGTGGTCTTTTCTCTTGAGGAAATTTAAAAATATCTCTAGGGCAAGAAAATCTAAAGTATGGGTAATAGTGGGCGTGCAAACTTTAGAGATTGCAGCACCACAGAGTATGTCCCATGGGCAATGCAGCACGAGCAACGGGGCTATAGGAAGACAGAGATCATGAAAATTCAGGAAGACTATGTGGGGTGAAGAACTCTCAATTACATACTCCTAAGGAGAGGCAGACTTCTCTCCCATCTCAAACAAACACTGGGAATTAAGCTAGTGATGGGATATTGAAGAGGGGCCTGTGAGAGGGCTCAGCAACTGAAGGTAACTGCCACCAAGTCTGATAACCTGAGTTCAATCCCTGGGACCCACGTGGCAGGAGGAGAGAGCAAACTCATGCAAGTTGTTTTCTAATCTCTACATGTGGGCCATCTCACAAATACACACACACACACGCACACGCACACGCACAGGCACACACATGCACATGTGTGTATGTACAAAAACTAGAATGCTGAAGAGCTGAAATTGTCCTTTAATCTCCACATATATTCTCTCTCTCTCTCTTTCTCTCTGTGTTACACACACAAGCACACACACATGTACACACACATGCACACGTATAAAAACTTAGAAAGCTGAAGAGTTGAGGTTATAGATTGTATCTTAGAGTCTGGATCCAGACCTCGTTCTTTATCCATTCATTAGTGGACAAGCTGCTACAAAGGTTTGGAAGATGGGTCATACTTTTTTGGATATTATTCAGCTGTTCTTAGTAGTTTCATTGTGGGTGTGGAAGACTTCCAGGAGGAGGTGACGTTGGGCCTTACTCCTTTTGTTTATATTTTAAGACAGAGCTGTACATGTCTCAAGCTTTCCTCCAACTCTGCATGTCTTTAAGTAGCTTAGGATGACCTTGAACTCCTGATTCACCCACTTCCACCTCCTCGGGGCTGGGATTACAGGTGTGTACCTCCACATCTTGTTTGCGTAGAGCTGGGGATGGCACTTCAATCATGCTAGGCAAGCTAACAGAACCTCATCTCCAGCCCTCTGGGCATTACTCTCAAAGGGTGAAGAGTGAGGGGAGAGAGGAACTACTCCTCTTACACAGTAGATGCTGTGTAAAGACCCTACTTGATAGTAGTCTTGCTTTAAATACCCACATTTATACTTATACAAATACTTATAATATGCGGGGTTATGGTGTTTTAAATAGGAATGGTTCCCATAGACTCATGTGTTTGAATGAAAGTGGCCCCCATAGGCCAATAGGGAGTGGCACTATTAGAAGGTGTGGCCTTGTTAGAGGAAGTGTGTAGACAGGCTTTGAGGTTTCACATGCTCAAGCTGGGCATAGTGTGGCAGCCTTCTGGTGCCCGCAGATCAAGATGTAGAACTCTCAGCTCCTTCTGTAGCACCATGTCTGCCTGCCCATTGCCATGCTTCCTGCTGTGATGATAATGGACTAAATCTCCTGTAAGCCAGCCCCAATTAAATGTTTGGCTTTATAAGAGTTGCTGTGGTCACGGTGCCTTTTCACAGCAATAAAACCCTAACTAAAACAGGGGTGAGGCAAATTTGAGCATTTGCAAGTCTTAGTTGGCTGCTAGATGACACTTGAGTATTATGGGCTTGTCAAGGCCAAGAACTATGTGTGCTGTCAGGATTACATGGAAAAGATCATGGCCAATGTTTCAGTTGATGGCCCACACTTCCTACACTGCTGTTACAATCCACACCATTCCAAGACAGGGAGCATTCCTGTTCATGGGGACATCTGTCTGAAGGCACAAGAGAAACACCTCTTCCCTCTATCTTCCCTGGTTGATTGCTAGGATGCAGCCTGGGAAAATGATAGCCAATTTTTGGAAAATAAAATGTGTACAGGTTCAAGTCAGTCCAACGAACATTCGAGGGTCTGCCGCAGGAGCATGGAGCTCCAGACCCTGGAATGCCATAGGAACATTACAGAGTCCCCTCCTTCACAGTCCACATGTATTTTCAGAGTTCTTGCTGTAAGAGGCCACCTTGCCAGATACCCATTTGCTCTCTGGCTCGGTTGTTCAAGTATTTATTGAGCACCAGCTGGTTTCCAGCCACTGACATGAGCTTTGGAACTAGAGTGTTCTGCCAAACCAGAGGGAAGATGGGTGGCTCACTCAAGGGGAGGAACAGATGTGAAGTCTAAATCTTCTAGAATGTTTTTGCATTTCTGTCTGTTTGAGACTGGGAATTGGGAATAATTTTGTTTTTGTTTTAAGACAGTCTTGCTGTTGTGTAGACCAGAGCAACCCCAGGCTCATGATCCTCCTCTTTCTACCTCCCAGGCACTGGGCTTGTAGGCTTCTAGAAGGTCTTTTTACGAACCGAATAGAGGTGGGGAAGATGGCTTTGGGAAAAGCATTTACAACATAAGCATGAGGCCCTGAGTTTGGGCCCCTAGAGCCCACTTAAGGCAAGGCGTGGTGGTGCTTGTCTGTGGCTGCAGCATTCCTATGATGACATGGGAACTGGAGGGAGAGAACTCTGGAAGCTCTCAGGTCAGCTAACCTGGCACAAAGTAGTGCAGCAAATCACAAGAGGCTCTGTTCTGATCATGGTAGAATGTGAGACCAACAGCTGATGTTGTCCTCTAACATCCAATGTTAATCTCCCTCTCTCCCTCTCTCTCCTCTGTTACTCTCTCCCTCTCTCTCCTCTATTACTCTCTTCCTCTTTCCCTCTCTCTCCTCCCTTACTCTCTTCCTCTCTCTCCTCCCTTACTCTTTCCCTCTCTTTCCTCCCTTACTTTCTCCCTCTCTCCCTCTTTCCCTCTCTCTCCTCCCTTACTCTTCCCACGCACACAGATAAATTTTTAAAGAACCAAGCACTAGCTGTTTTAGTAACCACATGTCTCTATCATTGTACCATGAAGACAACCTGTATTAGTCATTTTTAAAACATCATTACTGACAAGAGGCAACTTAAAGGAGCAAGGGTTTAATCTCAGCTCTGCTTTTAGGAGAGTGCAGACAGCGTCGTGGAGAAGATACTGTGTAAGGAGTGTAACACATCGTGCCTAATCGCAGTGTATTGATGTGGAATGAGTGCCGGTGGTTATCCAGCCCAGGGCTACACAGAAAAACTCTGTCAACAAACAGACAAACATAAAAAACCAAACCAACCAAACAAACCAACAAACCAAATGAACCAACTAATTAACCAACCAAAACAAAATAAAGCAAAACATCAGCACCACCAAAATAAATAAACAAAACAGAAGAAAGAAAATGATCAAACAAAAAAGTAAATTTGGGGCAGTAGTGGTCCATTCCTTTAATCGCGCAGCACTTGGGAGGCAGAGGGAGGTAGCTCTCTGACATTGAGGCCAGCCTGATCTACAGAGTGAGTTCTAGGACAGCCAGGGCTACACAGAGAAACCCTGTCTTAAAAAGCAAAACAAAACAAATAAACAAACAAAAAGCCCGTTTGATGCTGGCACAATGAAGAACACATCAGGGCTGGAGGATGCCTTCAGGTTAAGAGCACTCCCTGCTCTTGTGGAGAACCTGTGTAGGGTCCCAGCACCTGCTCACAACTGCCTATTCCAGCTTCAGGGGCGTCTGGCTCCCTCTCTTGGACTCTTTGGGGAACTGCATCTGTGCAGCACACACACACACACACACACACACACACACACACACACACACACACACAGAGAGAGAGAGAGAGAGAGAGAGAGAGAGAGAGAGAGAGAAAAACTCAAAGGGAAGCATAATTATAGAGAGATGAAATAAAATGAAATAAGAAATGGACCCCCATAAAACAAGAGTTTTATGAAGATCAGTTAAGGTGATAAGTCCTGGTAAAAATTATAGAGCAGAGGGGTTTAGTTTAGCGACGCCAGGACTGAAAGAGGATGTGACACTCTGCATCCCCAGACATCAAAAGATTAATAAGATTAATAAGAGAATATGAAAAAGAATTGAAGTGAGTGTTCACCTGCAATTGTAGTGGAGGCTGAGGCAGGAGGATCACAAGTCTGAGACAGTCTGGGCTATATAGCAAGTATCCTGTCTCAACAAACCAAGAACCTCCAGCAGCTTGGGTAAAGAGTGAGACCCTGTCTCAAAACCAAAAACAATCAACTTAAAAAAAATCCAACCATCAACAGTGAAAACAAAAACTGATGTATATGTATGTGGGTGTATGTATATATGTGTATGTGTGTATGTGTATGAGTGTGTATGTATATGTATGATGTGTGTGTGTGTGCATAGGTGTATGCTTATGCATATATGTTTGCATATGCATATGTGTATGTATATATGTATATTCAAAAGTTTCTGTTTAGGGGACCAATTCTAAAATACAAATGAAAAACTTCACACAACACCAAAGCTCACGCGAGATGAAAGTGTAGCCTGAATAGTTTTACATCAAGGGGAAAAATATAAAGAAAGAAAGCTCCCGGCTCAGACAGTTCACTGATGACTTCTACCAGTTATTTAAAAAACAAATAACACCAATTCTAAGCAGTCTCTTTTAGGCTGCAGAAGTGGAAGGAACATTTCCAGAATCATCTTATGAGCCTGTCATTATACTGATAACAAAACCAGGAAAAAACAACATCAGAAAAGAAATATCCTTAACAGCACAGGTACAGAAATTTTCAGCAAAACACTAACAAACTGACTCTAGCAATATGCAAATACAGCAGCAAGAGAAAGTGTGGATCTTCACGAGAATCCAAGGCTGAGCGGGGTAGATATTGTGATATTTGAAAATCAATAGAACTAATCACACTAACTCCTTATTTTAGAGGCAGGTGGTTCTCTGAGAGTTCAAGGCCAGCCTGGTCTACATAGAGAGTTCAAGGCCAGCCAGGAATATATGGTGAGATCTTCTCTCAAAAACAAAGAAACAAACCAAACAAACCAAAGTAGAACAAAACCTCCTACTTATGTCAAAAGCAATGTCATTTGGCTTGTTTGTTTATTTATCTAAAAAAATGTGTGTTGTTTGTTTGTATGAATCAAGGTCTTACTGTGTAGCCCCAGGTGGCCTAGAACTCACAGAAGATTGTTCTACTGTATGTTGATTAAGACACATCAGTGGAGAAAGGCTACCGAGTGCATGGAGTAAAAGTGTGAGGACATACAACTTTCCACACAGGCAAAATAAAACGAACGTTTCCAGCCATTCCCTAAGGTGAGCGTTTGGGGATTTAAAAACTAATTATGAGAAGGGAAATTTTAAAACATATTGATGTTTAATCTTCATTGCCAACCTGGCTGGGTTTAGACTGATCGTGGAAGTACCATCTGGCCAAAGCTTTGAGAGTGTTGCCAGAGACATTTAATTAACTGAGCCAGAAAAGCCACCCTCAGTGATTTCCCATCCCATCAGCTGAACTCCTAAACTGAAATCAAAGGAGAAAGTGAGCCCAGCCCCAGAATCCATCTCTCTGCTTCCTGACTGCAGGTGCGATGTGACCAGCCATCTCACACTCCTGCTCAGATACTCCTTAAGTTGCTTTGGTCAGATGTGGTTTTTGCTACAGTGAGGAAAGTCATGAACATTGAAAATATAGAACAACACATAGGAGATATCTCTGCTATCCATTTGGTAGCAAAGGATTTTCAGGGACCAGATTATCAAATCACATAACAGAATTATAAATGTGACCTTCCTGTACTACTAGGCCATAGGAACAAGGTCAAACAGGCCAAGGACTGTGTCGAGGTATTTGAAATACACACAACAGCAAAAGGTCAGTCTGAGAGAGATCTGAGTATATGATATACAAAGACCTGGTACCCTGAGCATGTAAAGATATTCTAGAAACAAATAGAAAAAGAACAAATAAATAACCCAATTTTAAAAAGTGAATAAGGAATCCAGCACAGGAAAATGCATTATCAGCTAATACTTGGAAGGAATGATTGATTGTAGTAGCAATCTGGATAATAAAAATTGTTAACAGGATTAAATATTTTTCACCAATGTGGTTAATAAAACAACCATGTAAAACTATGAATGGTATTTGTCTGGGAAGGAGTAGAGGAACCCCAAGGAGCTGTTGTCGTACATTGGTGGAGGATTGGAAATTGGTGCATCTGCTTTGGAGAGAACGTTAGCTGTATACAATAAAATGGAAAATGAGAATTTCTTATCCAAGTATGTGCTCCAGAGAAACCCCCGTGTCAGTGCTGTGAGTAGCATGACAGTTTGCTTAAGGAGCATCTGGATGAAAAGGAAGTCTTCAGTGCTAGACAAGATGATGAGAAGTCAGCTTAAAGCTATTCTGAGCTAGGTGCATGGTCCACTGCTATAATCTCAGCAGTCATGGAGACAGAGGCATAGACAGGGGGATTGTAAGTGCAGGCTAGCCTGAGCTATATAACAAGACCCCACTTCTTACATTTAGCATTTTTATTTTTAATCATATGCACATGTAGGTGTCTATGTGTAGGTATGTGCACATGAGTGCAGGTGCCCATGGAAGCCAGAAGAGGGCATCAGATTTCTTGAATCTGGAGTTACAGGCACTTGTGAGCCACTCCATGTGAATGCTAGACCTGAACTCAGGTCCTCTGCTTGAGCAGCAAGCATTCTTAGCTGTCGGGCTGTCTCTCTAGCCCTGACCCTGCTTTTAAAAAAAATGTAAACCCTTGTATTGTCAGATTAAATCAATCTAACAAAACAAATGTTTTGGAAAATATGCTGTCATTTGCAAATTTTTGAAAATGCACATACAATACCATACATTATTTATGATCGCACATGTATGTAGAAAAAATATAAAACCAAGAATGTAATGAATTATACCAAATTTATGATGGGAGTTAGCTGCCTCCGGGGAAGGCTGAGGAACGAGGGAAGCAGAGTTGGGCCTAAAGATGACTTAATTTTCACTTCTGTTGTTTCATTTCTTTGTAAATTTTTTGAAAAAAGAAGAAAAAATAAAGTTATCGTTAAGAAATTGCTCTGTTTCTGCCACAGTAAATGCACAGGAATCATCAACACATTTGACCAGATGCTCATGCACAGTTGATAAAAGTTGTTTCAAAGACTTATTTTATTTTCAAGTGTGCTCATGTGTGTGCGGGTGTACCCGTGTGTGTGTGTGTGTGTGTGTGTGTGTGTGTGTGTGTGTGCACCCTCTCACCTGTGAGAGCAGGTGTCCTGGAAACCAGAAGATGGTAAGATGGTATTGGATTCTCTGAAGCTGGAGTTACACATGGTTGTGAGTTGCCTGACGTATGTACTGGAAGATGAATATGTGTCTTCTGGAAGAGCTGCAGTCCTTATCCAAGAGCCACCTTTCCAGCACCAGTAAAACAAACAAACAAACAAACAAACAAACAAAAACAAAAACTTCTATGCCTTGTTTTCCACAGGGCACCACAATTTTAGGTAAATGGTTCTATCATTAAGCTAGGTGAGGTTGGATTCTGAACAAGTTCTTCATAAAGCAGGGAGGCTTTTTGCTCTCTCTCTCTCTCTCTCTCTCTCTCTCTCTCTCTCTCTCTCTGTGTGTGTGTGTGTGTGGTATATAGCACATGTTAATTTGAGTGTGTGTGTACACAGGCATGTGTACAGGGTGTGTGCATTCATGTTGAAGTCAGAGGCCAATGTTGGGTGTCTTCCTCAATCACTCTTCATATTATTTTTGAGGCAGAGTCTCTTATTGACACTCAGCTAACTGATTCTTAATGTACTTTTGAACATGTGTGTTGTCTAGCCTTTCCTCTACAGTTTAGCAGTGTGCTTCACGTCCGGATCCCTGCAGTCTCTGCACAACCAGTGATTGCATGTAAGCTCTGCATTGCCGTGGTGCATTCAGATGCCAGCCCCTCTCTCTCCTCCTCCTGTTCCTCCTCCTCATTCTATGTATTATGCAGGGTGCATGCGTGCATGTGTGTTCATATGTGTGAGCATAAGTGTGTGTACTGTGGTGTATGTGTGTGTGGAGACCTGAAGTTATTGCTGGGTGTTTTTCTCAATCCTTTTCCATTTCATTTACTAAAGCAGGGTCTCTAGCTGAACCTAGAGCTCACCAGTTGATTAGGCTGGTCTGGCTGCCCAGCTTTTCCTGAGGATAGCCTATCCCTCCCTCATGAATGCTGCAGTGGCCATCAGCTCTGAGACTGCACAGCTCTTACATGGGTTCTGAGGATCCAGACTTTGATCCTTATCATTGTGTGTTAAGCATTGTGTCCACCGAGGCATCTTCCCAGCCTGACCAGAGGTTCTTTAACAGACTCTTCATCCAGGAGTGTGATCTATTTCCTTTCCCTTGAATCTGGGTTAGCCTGTGGCTACTTTAGCCAATGACTTATGGGAAACGGATATGCATAGCCATTGAAAATGGTTCATGAGCTTCGTCCTTAGGGTTTTTTTTTTTTTTTTTTTTCCCGAGACAGGGTTTCTTTGTGTAGCCCTGGCTGTCCTGGAACTCACTCTGTAGACCAGGCTGGCCTCGAACTCAGAAATCCACCAGCCTCTGCCTCCCAAGTGCTAAGATTAAAGGTGTACACAACCACTGCCCGGCATCCCCAGTGTCCCCAGGCATTTGAAGCTACCATGATAATGGTCTGATGATCCAAGACCTATTCTGCATGATACTGGAGGTGGAGTGGGCGCTGACAGTGGAAGTGGCAGGGTTGGTGATGATGGTTCGGGTGGTAGTGACGGCCATGAGGTGGTGGGAATGATGATAGGAGAGGTGATGGTAGGAATGATGGAGTGGATAACGGTGATGATGGCTATGGAAGTGATGTGATGGTGAAGGCAATGGTGACGGCAACATGATGGTGTCGCCATGTTTGATATCCCCCATTTCCCTTCGTCACAATGAAGCTCCAACTACACAACAGGAGCCTTGTTGGACCTTGTAACACAGCTTGCCTGTGAGCCAAGCTGTACACTGCACATCTCAGCCAAACCCATGTGTAGGCAGAATTCAGCTGAGCCCAACCCAAAATGCAAGCCCACAACACTGTGAGACCCAACAGATGGCTGTCACTGAAGGCCCCTGAGGGTTGGGTGGCTTGTTAGGTGGCAATTACTGGGACACCTGCTTTTCCAGATGTGGAAACAGAACTGGAGTAATGACCCCTGTCTTCCCACAGTGGCCTCCTCCTTACCCGCTTCCACTGTGCACATAAGCAAGGGTGAGAGCATTGAGATGCCAACAGAGCCAGCACCAGTGAGGGGCTTGATGAATGAGGCTCCTTCCTCTCTCAGCATCTTATCCCTGACCCCATAAGAGCCAGGACCATCCCTATAATGAATGTTGCAAATGACAGTCTGGTCCCTAAGGGGTACCATGATGCATCATGTAGTGACTGAGGGCATTCAAATGACTCAGTCTGAGCTGATTTCCTCCTGGAAGAGGAATCCTGAGTAACAACAAAGAGATGCAGGAGAAGGAGAGATGAAAGTCTATCCACAGGACATCCTCCTAGAGCCCCAGACCAGTGAGGAAAGCACATGCATCTTTAGAGGTGGAAGAAATGAGGGAAATAAGGGGCTAGAAAGATGGCTCAGTGGGTAAGAACACGAGCTGCTCTTCCAAAGGGCCTGGGTTCAGTTCCCAGCACCTGCACTGTAGCTCACAATTGTCTGTAACTCCAGTTCGAGGAGATCCACTACTCTCTTCTTGCCTGCAAAGGTGCCAGGCACACGTGTGTGCACAGACATATGCGCAGGTACTCATAGCCCCAAAATCTGTTTTAATGCAGAGATTAAATTGATCTCTGGGTCTGCTGATTTTTAAAAAGTAGGAACCAATAGTGTCATTATTGTTTCAAAGAATTACTTATATGTATATGTGAATGTGTGCATACATGTGTATAGTGCCCCTATGCATGAGCACGGAAGCTAAAAAAGAGCGTCTGGTGTCCTGTGCTTCATTATCCCCACCCCCAACTCCTTTTGAGGCAGGATCATCCTGAACCTGGGGCTTGTCCTCTTTTGGCTATGCTAGAAGCCAGCGAGCCTCAGGGATCTTTCGTGTCTCCATTCTCCACCCTATGGAGCTGGGGTTTTAAGTGAAGTGCCAAGGAACAGGTATGTCCTTGGGTGCTGGGATTCAGTCCTCATAATTGTACACCAGGTTCTCTTAACCAATGAGTCATCTCTCCAGCCATATTGTGCGTGCGTGGGTGCGTGAGTGTGTGTCTCTGTGTGTCTGTGTGTCTGTGTGTCTGTGTGTGTGTGTGTGTGTGTGTGTGTGTGTGTGAGAGAGAGAGAGAGAGAGAGAGAGAGAGAGAGAGAGGATATCTCACTCCTATGCCCAGGCTGTAGTTGCTTTGTAGCTTAGGCTAACCTCAAACTTTGGATCTTTTTGCCTCAGTCTCCCAAGTGTTAGGATTATAGTTGTAAACCATCTTCTCTCTCTCTCTCTCTCTCTCTCTCTCTCTCTCTCTCTCTCTCTCACTCACTCCCTCTCCGTCTCCGTCTCCGTCTCCGTCTCCGTCTCCGTCTCCGTCTCCGTCTCCGTCTCCGTCTCCGTCTCCGTCTCCGTCTCCGTCTCCGTCTCTCCTTCCCTCCTGTCATCTGTCTGTCTGTCTGTCTGTCTGAGCTTTATAGCTGAGGTCAGTTCTCAAGTCCACTGTGTACCCTCACACTCTTCTTCACAGTCTTCCTCCCTGACTCAGCCTCCCGAGGGCTGGGATTACAGATGTCTACCATTTCACTAGCCAGTTGTTATTCTTGCTATTTTTCTTTAAATCATAAAATGTCACTTTTTCCACATCAAAGGCTCATGAAATGATGCCCTCCTTGAAATGTATGTGCAGACTTTGCACTGTTCTCATTCTGTGTCTGATTTTACTTAAGTACATCAAAGCAAGGGTTTACCTTGCATGTATGAACCCTAGGTATGACCCCAGCCCTGTATGTAACAGGCATAGTGTGGACATTCCTAACTCTAGTACTCAGGAGGTGGGGCAGGAGAATTGCACATTGAGGCTAGCCTATGCTACAGATTGACATTCTTTGAAATAGTTGAAGGTAGTCCACCACCACAGGTATGAAACTAGATGTATTTGAAAAGATGAGAAATCAGAAAGGACTAAGGGAGTTGGTATGGCATGGTGTCATTTCCCAGTCATTTAACTGCTAAGCCATCTCTCCAGACCCTCTGAAATATATGTATGAGGCATGCATGGCCTGTGTGCGCGGATGTCCATGGAGGCTGGAAGAGGGTGTTGGAGCCTCTGGAACTGCAGTTACAGGTTGTGAGTCACCTGACATGGTGCTGGGAACCGAAGTCAAGTCCTCTGCAATAAAAGCAAGTCCTCTTACCCCTCAATAATTTAAAATAAAAAGAAGTAAAGAATTGGGCTTTTAAGGGATAGGCTGCTTCATCTAGAGGAAGATAGGGCATACTCTTCACTCAGAATAGGTACCCCGCTCCCATAAGGTGAATGTACGAAGCACAATTTATCTCTGGGTAGATGGAGAGAAAGCAATCATTTAGAGGATTCTGCAGCTGCTTGGGAAGGGAGACACCAAGACAGTTTTGATCCATCGACGAGGGCTGCCTAATCTGCTCCCCGAGGTACAGTTTCCCTAAATCTATTAGACTTTTACAGTCTTCCAGGATCTGCAGCCTGGAGATGCTCCATCACCCTGTATTAACTTGACAACGTAATGGACTGATATCTTTTATTTTCACAGGAAGCACCAGCTTTGACCTTGAGAGTCCCAACCAGACTTCTCATGCTCAGCCCATCCTGACAAAGAGGGGTTCCCCTTAAGAAAGGTGCCTCAGCCGGATTTAAGTCTGTAGAAGCTTGGGCTTCAACTGTATTAGAAGATGTTGGGAGGCAGGGGATGTGGGCAGCTTTGTCTAGAACTGCCCACGTGCCCCTAAGGGTCAAGGAAGATGAAACATGAGTTATACTAGAAACATGGGTTGTAAAGTTCTTTAAGTTTTTAAATTACACTTATTTATTTATTCTAGTGCACGTGCATGCGTGCACGTGTGTGTGTGTCTGTGTGTGCCCTCACATGCCATGGTGCACACGTGACAAGCAGAAGACAGCTTGGGGGAGTTGGTTCTTTGCTTCTATTCCACCATTTGGAACTCAGATCATCTGGCTTGGTGGCACGATGCCTTTACCCACTGAGCCATCTCTCCAGTTCCAGCACTGTGCATTGCATAAATTGTTCTATTTATTCCCATGAGGTAGAGGCTGTCATTCTGTTATAGATGATGAAGCTGACGTTCAGAGAATATAAACAACTCACACAAGTTCACTCAGCTAGTCTATGGCACAAGTTGGGTTTAGTTAGAGTCTTGAGTCTTACCCGTGTCTGTTTGTCTATCTCTCTGCATGTGCATATCCGTGTGTGTGTACAATATACAAATATGTGTGAATGAAGGTCAGAGGTCAACTCTAGTATCTTCCTCAGTCACTACCCACCTTGCTTTTGAAGACGGGGTCTTCACTTTTACTTAGATACTTGCATATTAGCTACTTGGCTAGACTGGCTGGTCAGTGACCCTTAGTGATCCACTGTTTCCACACTGGTTATAGGTGAGTACCCCCACACTCAGCCTTTATGTAGGTTTTAGGGATTTGAACTCAGGTCCTCATGTTTGCATGGCAGGTGCTTTACCCACTGAGCCAACTTCCTGGCTCCACCCCCCCCCAACTGCCCTTGCTTTATAGATGATAAGCCCAAGGTTTGGAGAAGTTAGATAATTTAGCTAAGGTCACTCAACTAGGATTTGGCAGAGCCTGGGCTCATAAGTCAGCCTTTAACCATGCTATATTGGCTTTCTTCAAATTTGCTCAAAATAAAAAACACAATAAATTTAAATGCTGCTCCTGAGACTAGGAAGTCAGCTTGGTTGTTCTCGTCTTATCTGCCATCCACTGTGTGACCTGCTGGTCTCCTCTTCACTTGTGAGAGCCTTTGGCTGAGGACTTTCTTCCTGGGGCCATTCCTAGAACGTTGGATCCTTCCCTGGTGGGGGGCTGTCAATGTGGCAGGCTTTCTTTCCTCCCCAGGCTACACCATGGGCCTCTAGAAAATAAAAATTAGAAGAGCTGAAATGCTCCCTCTGACAAACGGATGGAGAAGGTGGTCCTTCAATCGAAACAGCCACCATCTTCATCAGAATCAGCTGCGCTGTCCTGAGAGCCCATTGCTGTTGAGCTTGATGACTGTTGACACCTCTCCCCAAGTGCCCGCCCCCCCCCCCCAATGGAGAAGGGTGTGGGACCTCACCTGAGATTCCAGCTGCTACTAGAAGCCATTTGTATGCCATTCTGCCTTGATCAAAAGTGGTTTGTGGACTTGGGAGGTGCTAGAACTGAGACACTGGGAGGTTGACTTGGGGGTGGGGGTGGGGCGTCCATCTATTTGGCTATAAGAAGCCATCATTTTTACTTAGTGGGAACCTTCTAGTGTGGGTGCTTTAAGGCTACTCGAATTCCTGCAGGGAACCCCTCTGTAAATAAGCTCAATAAACCTATCAGCCCCCAGGGAAACTGCTGGCATTGCGCTTTGGTTTGCCATTGGAAACTTATAAGAAGGGTGTAGAAGTCACAGAGCAGGAATTCTTACAGCTATGCTTCAAGTAGCTGTCTCTATTTAGGATACAACCTTGAGTGTCTCTAGTTTGCTTGGTCTGTTTCCTAGGAAACATCTGGAGGGGCACCTTGGCAGGGTTGAACTGGTAGCCCCAGAGACCAAACACCAAGGCGAAAAGTCACTGAAGCCAGCCGGTGACAGACTCAGACTGAATGAAACGATGGAGGAGCCATAGTGGGCTCTCTGGCTTCGCCTCCTCTATAAGCCATAAAGACTTTTAATTATTGAAGAATGATTCTCGCATCTGGCCAATGTATCAGCCTCTGGCAAGAATAAAGAGTCCACCGGCCATGAATCCTGTCTGATTACTAATAAGAACGACATTAGGTGACACCACTGCTGAGCAATGCCCTCAGCTGGGCTCCAGCCAAAGCAGACCTTCACGGGGCACGTCACTGGGCAGGCCACACAACACACTGCGCTCTAGCAGCAAAGGTTTTCAAGGTGGCTCTTAGTGGGGGCCTATGCTTTCTAAGGAGAGATGCCCAGGGTTACGGCAGGATGACATATGATAAGGATGGCATCTAGAATGTTAAAGTTTCATTGCTGTGAATAGATACCATGAGCATAGCAACACTTATAAAGGACAACATTTAACTGGGGCTGGCTTACAGCTTCAGAGGTCCAGTCCATTATCTTCATAACAGGAAGCATGGCAGCCTGCAGACAGACATGATGCTGGAAAAGATGAGACTTCTACATCTTGATCTGAAGGCAGCTGGGAAAAGACGCTCTTCTGTAGACCATCTTCCCTCTAGGAGGAGGATCTCTTACACTGGGCACAACTTGAGCACTAGGAGTCTCAAGGCCCTCCTACACAATGACACACTTCCTCCAACAAGGCCACACCTATTCCAACAGGGCCACACCTCCTAATAGTGCCACTTCCCATGGGCCAAGCATATTCAAACCACCACACTGACCTTCCAGGAGAACTCTCACTCCTTCCATCCCACCACTTGCTCCTTGTAGGCTGTCTGCCCACTCTGGTATCCTACATGGGTGACTCCAGGCCAGGATGCCTGAGTTCAGATCCTGACAGAATGGCCTGCCAACATGTGGTCTACCTGTGTAATTGAACACTGTTCATGTGTAAGATGAAATGGGGGTTTCCTGGATGCTACAACATGACGGAGCCCCAACAACATGTCATAGAGGAAGCCAGACACAAAGCCACAGACTGTGTGACTGATGTGATGGTTGTCAACTTGACAGGATAGAGAGTCGCCGAGGAGGCACACTTCTGAGCATTATGTGATGTGATTATCTAGAATAGGTTAAGTGTGGTAGGAAAGCCCACCCTAGCTCTGAGTCACACTATGTTTTGGGCTGTGGTCCTGAACTGAGTAAAAGAGAGAAAGTGAGGTGAGCATGGCATTCACCCCCTTCCGCTTCCTGACAGTGGGCACAGAGTGGGCTGTTTCATGCCCTGGCTGCCACACTTCCGGTGTTGTAGACTGTATCTCTTTCAACTATAAGCTGAAGTAAACCCTTTTCCTTTCATTCGCTTCTTTAAAAAAACATATTTGAAAAAACATACTTGTTTGTTTAATGCATATGCTCCTGTGCAAGTTTATTTGTGTTCACCACATGCTCACAAGTGCCTTGGAGGCCAGAAGAGAGCATAGGAGCCCCTGAAGCAGGAGTTACAGGTTGTTCTGGGCCACCATGTGAGTGCTGGGGATTGAACCTGGGTCCTCTGCAAAAGTAGTGAGCTTTTGCCACTGATCATCTCTCTGGCCTTGTAACTTTCTTCTTCTCAGGCATTTCTGCCTCAGCAACAAGGGAAGTAATGGAGACAGATCCTCTTACACGAAATGTCCAAAATCCGAAGATTAATAGAGAAACAAAAACAGATTGGTTGTAGACCATGGAGAGTGCTTGCTTAGCGTGCACAAAGCTGTGGGTTCGAAACACAGCACTACAAATGGGTTTTTAAAAAGTAGATCGGTGCCTGGCAAGGTCAATAAAGAGAACCGTGCAGGGAGGCTCCTTAGGGGTGGTAGCCAGAGGAAAAGGTGATGCCTGTATGATACTGTGAGTGGGCTAAATGCCATTGAATTGTCTACTTCAAAATGGTGACTTGGGGATGACTGAGATGGCTCAGCGGGTCAAGGCAAATGTCACTGTGCCCGATAACCTAAGTTAGGTCCTTGGGACCCACATGAAGGAAGGTCCAACTCCTTCAAGTCGTTCTCTGACTTCCACACATGCACCAGGGCACAGGTATGCCTAACCACATGGATATGTGCTGACAGACAGAGTGAATGCATAGACGTACTTTAAGATAAAATAATAACTTAGAGGAGGTCCAGAAAAATAGTTCAGAGGACCTGAGTTCAGTCCCCAGAACACACACTTTAAAAAAGACATGTTGTTATACTTGTAGTCCAAGAGCTGGGAGGTAGAGATAAGACCATTTCTGGGAATCCCTAGCCAGCCAGCCTAGCTTGCTTGGTGAGCTCCAGGCAAATGAAAGGGAAAGGCCTTGTCTCAAACATAAAATGAATGGCATTCCTGAGGACCAACATTCACGGCTGGCCTCTAGCCTTCATATGCATGTGCACATACCTGTGAAGGAAACCACCACAAATTCAGGAAGTCATTACCAGTATAGGAAACCATCACCAGTGCAGGAAATCATCACCACTGCAAGAAATTATCACTAGTGCAAGAAACCATTATCAGAGCAGGAAGTCGCCAGTACAGGAAGCCATCAGCAGTGCAGGAAGTCATCACCAGTACAGGAAGCCATCACCAGTACAAGAAGCCATCATCAGGACAGGAAGCCAGCACCAGTACAGGAAGCCAGCACCAGTGCAGAAAGTTAGCACCAGTGCAGGAAGCCAGCACCAGTGCAGAAAGCCAGCACCAGTGCAGAAAGTCAGCACCAGTGCAGGAAGCCAGCACCAGTACAAGAAGCCATCATCATGGCAGGAAGTCACCAGTTTAGGAAGCCAACACCAGTGCAGGAAGCCAGCACCAGTGCAGGAAGTCATCACCAGTACAGGAAGTCATCACCAGTACAGGAAGCCATCATCAGGACAGGAAGCCAGCACCAGTGCAGGAAGTCAGCACCAGTGTAGGGAGTCAGCACCAGTGCAGGAAGCCATCACTTACCCAGAAAGCTCCTCATCTCTTCAGCCACTTAGATCTGTATAGAAGCCTCATGAGTTTCGATGGAACCCTGTTAACTCTGCAAGAGCCCCAATTTCTCCACGGAAAGCCTCTCACCTGTGCACGTCCCTCTAGGTTGTGCATGAACACAGTACCTCTGCAGGAACCACTTTTCTCTATAGGGATTTCCATCACTACTTCCCTTTTTCTACCATGAAATGTACAAAGTATTGACATTGTTGGCATGTTTGTATATGTGTTCGTGAGTGGTCATGTTCAGGTGCATGATCCTGCATGTGGAGGTTAAAGGTCAACCTTGGGTGTCTTCCTCAGTCATTATTTGCCTGTGTCGGGATCTCACAATGAACCTTGAACTTCACAGTTCTTCTAGGCTGACTGTCCAGAAACCCTCATGGTTCTTCCTGTCTCCACCTATCCAGTGCTGTGACTGCAGGTGTACCCCATAGCATCATGTGAGTCCTGGTAAACGAACTCAGGGCCTCATGCTTGTGTGGCAAGCACTTTCTCAGCTGAGCCATCCTGATATTGAGTGTTGTTGTTGTTACAAGACAAGGTCTTTCTATATAGCCATACTATCCTGGAACTCCTTCTGTAGACCAGGCTGGCTTTGAACTCACAGAGATCTGCCTGCTTCTACCTCCTGAATGCTGGGACTAAAGGCTTGTGCCACCAGTGCCGGACTGATCTTGACAATTTTTAACTTCCACATTTGCAATCTTTTGACTTCCCTCCTGGCTGTTCTTCAGCATGGTAATGTCCTATTCCGTGTAATGAGAGATAAGGACAACAGCCAGAGACCACTACAGTCTCTATTTGGAGGAGACAAAGAGCAGAAACAAGAGTGATATTTAAGAATGAGTGGTGGAGAGAAGAAAGTGACATGAGTAGCTCCCATAATAGACGTGGGCTTTGCAGAGAGTTGTGTGGACAGTGGGTTCACAGGGCAGCTCTCTGTGTGGGGAGACCTTCTCCAAGAAATGGCCAGTAAAGATACTCCTTGCAATTCAGTGTTTGGAACATGGGTTTCCCATGTCTACAATTTTGGATGTTAGAGGCTGAGTGTCCCTCTTAAAAATTGGCCAGGACATAGTTCATGTTAACAGGGTGCTTGCTCAGCATGTGCCAACCCCTGGGCTCAATCCTCAGCACCACGTGAGCTAGATATGGTGGCTTGTAGATGTAATCCCAGCACAGGGGAGGTACAGTAAGGAGGATCAGGAATTCAATGTCACCCTTGGCTACATATAGATACGTAAGATATCCTAGGATACATGTCTCAAAAAGAAGAGGAGGAGAAGGAAGAGGAGGAGATCAAGAACAAGACGAGAAAGAAGCATATGTAGATAGACAGACAGATAGATAAAAAGAAATGAGAAGGAGGTAAAATAAAGAGAAGGAAAAAAGCATACAGGCTTCTTTGTGCTGCTACAAGGTCTAAGGCAGGGGAAAGAAGAAATGAGACAGATGGGACTTGGGGGCGGGGGGGGTCACATCAGAAAATCTCAGGGCCAGAAAGACAGCTCAGAAGTAAAGATCACTGCTCATGCAGAGGACCTGAGTTCGCTTATCAGCACCCACACTGGGAAGCTCACACCCACCTGTGCCTCTAGCAAGGAGCCAATGCCTTTGGCCTTCTTACACACACACACACACACACACACACACACACACACACTTTTACATCAAATAAATATTAAGAAAAAAAACAAAGAAAGAAAAGAATTAGGTTTGAGCTTTTATCTTGAACAAAGACAGTGAGTGCACCTGGACACGGTTGCTTGTTCTATGGACTGAACACCCAGTGGTGCCGGTCTATGCATGCATTTGGATAGACCTAAGAGATTGCTCAGAAGCCTTTCATTGGGCCTTACTGAGCCAGACACAGTCTTCCCCGTGTGCTTCAGATTGTGTCCCTCTAGTGCAGTCCCTCTCCTATCCACCCTGTTTGCAGCCCACAGCCCATAAATGAGCAACAGAAAATCGTGGTCTATTTCTATCCGATTGTCCATTTCTTCATACATGGAAGGGGCAAGGTGGTCATTTGGGTGGACAGGAGAGAAACAGACACTGTACAACTTGAACTTGTTCCCTATACTGGTCAAGACCAGAAGCTTAAAAATCAGAAACAAAATGGCAAGGAATAAAGAAATAAAAGAATAAGAAATGCACATTATAAATGTGTTCCCTCTCCTGTTATCTTTACAATAGCCGTGACACAGACATTTCTTTTTATCTCCCCCCTTTTAAAAACTGATGTAGAAACATCCTAGAGCGAGGGAAATGATTTGTTCCAAATCGGATGCTTGGGAAGCAGCTCTGAAGCTTGAGTCCAGGCCCTCAATCACCACGAGTCTCAAACTGCTAGGAAGGCTCCTTGCGAAATATTGGTGAAGAAACATACACTAAACGCTGTCATGAGCTTATCCTGGCGGCAGGCATATGGCCCAGTTGGTAGCGTGCTTGCCTGGGATGCATGAAGTCCTGTGTTTGGCCCCCGGCACTTCATGAGACTGAGCTTGGCAGTCACCAGGAGCCACTTGGTAGATAGAGACAGAAAAGCATATGTTCAGAGTCACCCTTGGCTACTTTGGGAATGTACAGGAAGCTTGTGCTACATGAGGCACTGCCTCCACAGAATTTTTAAATAATCTTTCTTTTTTAATGTTAGGTTGGGACAAGTGAGATAGGTCAGTGGGTAAAGGTGCTTGCTGCCAAACCTGAGGACCTGAGTTCAGTCCAAGGAATCTGTATGGTGAAAGAGGAAAACTAACTCTTGGAAGTTGTTCTCTGATCTTCTCTCCTCTCTCTCTCTCTCTCTCTCTCTCTCTCTCTCTCTCTCTCTCTCTCACACACACACACACACACACACACACACACAAACACACACACATATACACATGTGCGTACATGCACACACATGCACGTGCACACAGTAAATAAGTATATACAATAAATAAGTATATATCTTTTTTAAAAGATAAGGTAAGACTAGAATCCCACCACTTTCCAGGTAGAGGCAGGAGGACCAGGAGTTCAAGGCCAGTCTTGGCTACATAATGACTATGAGGATAGCCTGGGTTACCTTGTCTCAAAAACCAAAAGAGAAACAAACAACAGAAAAGTTACAGTGGAGGGCCAGATGGTTGTCTTAGTTGGGGTTTCTATCGCTGTGATAAAGCAACAGGACCAAAAGTGAGTTAGGGGTTAATTTTGCTTACACTTCCACAGCACAGTTCACCATCAAAGGAAGTTGGGGCAGAAACACAGGGCAGGCACCTGGAGCAGAAGCCAAGGAGAACTGCTGATTACTGGCTGGTTCCGTCTGCTTTTTATACCATCCAGGACCACAGGCGACAGGCCCAGGGGTGACACCAACCTCAGTGGGCTGGTCCATGACACACCAATCATTGATCAAGAAAATGCACCTGCAGGGTTGCTCACAAAACCGATCTAATGGGGGTACGACTCAACTGATGGTCTCTCTTCTCAAATGACTCTAATTTGTGTCAAGTTGACAAGACGCACAAGTGTGCCCACCCTCAACCTCACAGCCTAGTCTACTTATTCAAGTAAATAAACATCTCTCAATCCTGTAGAGAGGCAAAGAACCACACTGAATCAGATGGCACACTCGCAGGATTGTCCCTGAGGGGCTTCCAGTGTCCAGATGACATCCAGTGTGACATCTCAAAGTATAAACAAGATTAAAGGAGAAACATCTGTGCTCTGCAAAGCTGTTCTAACTCAGCACAAACAAGCCGGGCGTATGCCCAATGCTTAGTGACTTTTGCAAAGATGTCTGGTGACCATCTGGGCTGGACATTGATTACAAGAGGCCTAGACGTCCCCGAGACTGAGTCCTCTGGGTGGCAGGAAGACATATGTACAATTTTATAATGTCAGTGTGACTCGGTGATCATCCTGGATTTCATTTTCTTTCTTTCTTTCTTTCTTTCTTTCTTTCTTTCTTTCTTTCTTTCTGTCTGTCTGTCTGTCTGTCTGTCTGTCTTTCTTTCTTTCTTTCTTTCTTTCTTTCTTTCTTAAGTTATTGAGTTGGTTGTCATGACGCCTGCCTCCTGGGAGGATGTCTCAGGCTGTAGATCAACTCCAAATACACACCTCTGTTTTATTCAAAAGCCTTGGAACCCATACAGGGCTCTGAACTTCAAAGTTGGCCAGGATTTGATCCTCAAAGGAGAAGAGGCTATCCCATCAAGATGTTTATAGGCCTAAGCATTTGGGTTTTCACCTTTTATTTTTTTTATTTTTTATTTTTTTTGGTAGTTCAGAAAAAAAGTTTCGGGGGGGGGGTCTTAATTAGCAGCAAATGAAAGAAGTCTCAGAACATATGGCTTTGAAGTTTGGCTAAGACTGAAGGCTGACTGACTACCTTATTGTTACTCTTTATGTGAAAACCATAGAAAGCCCTGTGGTGGGTCCCTTTCTTGAGGACACCAAAGCTGTGGAGTGTTTGGAAAGCAAAACCCAACAGTGGATTCAGGAAACAGTGGACTCCTCCTGATCAGAGGCACCACGTGAGCCACACGGCTGCACAAACATTTCGATCATATATCGACATTAAAGGACAAACATACAGTGGACTCCACAATGGCTTTGTTCTTCTCTTTCTTCATATTTACATCTCGGCAGAGAAAACAGCACTCATCTTTGTTTGGGAAACACTTTGATGCTTAGAGAGTAATTCACTCCTCTCACTCCTTGTTCGTTCTCGTCCTTCAGCAACTGTGTCCTGCCTGCTACTGAACTAATATTTGAAAGCAATGTTTGCCTGTGTTGTTTACGCTTCCGTGATTCAGAGTGGATGTGGTGGCTAAGGAAGATGCAATTTGCAGATGACCTGTTCTCTGAGAGCCAAGGAAAACATGTTTTTAAACTCTAGGTGACATTTGCTTTGAATCTTGTGTATCGTGTGTGTGTGTGTGTGTGTGTGTGTATGTGTGTATTCATGTAAGTGCATGTGGGGGGATGGATGAACACACATGTACAAATGCACACAGAGGACAGAGGACACTCTTGCTTATCATTATCAGTCATCTTATCTTTTGAGACAGATATCTCTCCCTTACTGGCTTGGAAATTGCTGTATTAGGCTAGGCTACCTGGTTAGTAAACCCCAAAGATTAGGGTATCCTCGTTGCTGGGATTACAAATGTGACTTGTACTACCACGCCTTAGATTTTCTCTAGTGCGTATTCGCTAGATCCAGCTCAGGTCAGCGAGCTTGCAAGGCAAGCATTTCGCAGACTGATGCATCTTCCCAGCCTTTGTTCTGTACCTTTGTCACCTCGTTTTCCTTCCTGATGTGGTTTGCTCCTCTGTAGCAGTGCTGTTGGGGACTTGCAGGGTCTTGCAGGTAACCCAAGGTTGAGGTGTGCCTGGCAACCAGCCAACAAATTGGTAAACAGGACCAGCTGCTAAAGTATGTCTGGAATGATCCAGTCCTGAGGAAACTTTCCGAGCTGGACAGAATATTTCACATCTCTAAAATAGTGGCCATGTTTATTATCTCAGCTAACCAGGAGACTGAGGCAGGGGATTAAAACATCAACTTCTACTTGGACAACAGAGTAAGTTTAAGGTCAGCCTGTGCAACTTAGTGATACTATTTACCAAAACTAATAGTATAAAGAAGTTGGAGGTGTAGTTCAGTGTTGAGCCTCTGACTGGAATCCTCCAGTGAGGGGTTGGGGTGTGGCTCAGTGGTAGAGCCCCTGCCTAGAATCCCCCAGTGAGGGGTTAGGGTGTGGCTCAGTGGTAAAGCCCCTGCCTAGAATCCCCCAGTGAGGGGCTGGGGTGTGGCTCAGTGGTAGAGCCCCTGCCCAGAATCCCCCAGTGAGGGGCTGGGGTGTGGCTCAGTGGTAGAGCCCCTGCCTAGAATCCCCTGGTGAGGAACTGGAGACATGGCTTAATACATGAGGCCCTGGGTGTCATTCTTTGAACCTATAAGATTGGGTTAGTAGAGACACATAAGCCTTAATCCCAGCCACACCAGAGAGGGAAGCTGAAAGAAGATTCATTAAGCTCGTCCTTGGCCTCAGTCAGGTCTCACCTGGACCACACTAGACCCTGTCTCAAATATCAAAAACAAAACCAAAAATTCCTCCAATGACAACAACAACAACAACAACAAAAGAAAGAAAAGTTACACCCTTTTTTTTTTCCTTTAGGGGTCCCTGGGGCCATTTCAGCAGGTAAAAGTGGTTGCCTGCCATCAAGCTTGACATCAGTTCAATTCCTAGGACTCTTGGGGTAGAGAGACCTGCAAGTTGTCCTCTGATCATCACACAGGAGCTGGGCACATGTGTACCCGTCCTTCCTCACCACACATATACATATAATGAATAAGTATGAGGGGTTTCTAAATTTAAAAAAAAAAAGAAAAAGAAGACAGACACATATAGAACCCCCCCCAAAACTGCCAAAGAGGGGATATGGATAGCGTCTAACATCAGACCAGACCTGGAGTGGAGACTGTTACGTTCGATCAAAGTGGACAGCGTCTAATATTATACCAGACTTAGAGTGGAGACTGTTACATTCGATCAGAGTGGAAAACACAGCATCTGCAGTAAATGATGGTTTGGGTCGAGGGACTTTATGGATGTACTTTTTACGTTGTTGACATTCAAGTGTCTGCCATCCACCAAATGGTTTAGACCAGGTATCTTTTCTAAGCCTTAATAGTTTCTTCTACTTTATAAATGATCAATAAGAAGCCTATCTGTGCTCTCAGAGGCTAACCCTTTAAATGCCTCCTGAATGCTGGGTCCCACAGGCTTCCGCCTTCTTTGTAGAAGAGCCTTCTCACAAAATCCTAAAGCTTTTCTTCCCACAGAGCCTCAGCCTGCTCTGCTGCTCCATGCCAGGTTGTGACAGGGCTGTCTTCGAGAGCTCACCAGCCGATGCTGCATATCTTATGTATATTTTATTGTGAGCTATGCCTCTCCACACAGCCCACATCTGGACTTCATCTTTCCTGTTGTGATACCCTGCTTCCTTAAAGGAGCCACCAATAATGAAGCCACAGAGTAACGCCAGTGCCAGAGTTCCATCGCCAAGACCCATCAAAAAGGTGTAGTTCCTGTTTCCAGGGTGGGGAAGCAGAGCCAGGAAGATCCCTGGAGTTCTGTAGCCACTTAGTCTAGCAGGATCACAGAGCTCCAGCTTCAGTGAGATACTGTGTCTCAAGAATGAGGAGAGTAGACACCTGGCATTGACCTCTGGTTTCCACAAGCACACACATGCACTGGCACCTACACACACACACACACACACACACACACACACACACACACACACACACACACATACACACACGGGGGTGGGGGGAGATTGGAAATATATTTTTCTGTAAAGGAGACTGAATTCTTGTGCAGGTAGATGGCAATCTGAAATATTCTGAAGAAGGCTTTGCTCCCACGGAAGCACACAGTCCCTGTGCATCCAACCCCAGGAGAAAAGAAAAGAAGAGACAGTGAACTGAAAAGATGACAGGATTACCTTTTCAAAAGCACTGGTTCTAAATCCAACTGTGGTGACCACACGTGTGAACTGTTACTTAATGGGAAGCTGCAGCCGGAAGAGTGACTCAAATTCAAGGCCAGCCCAGACTTCACAGCAAGACCCTGTATGTGTGTGTGTGTATGTACACATGTGTGTGTGTACACGTGTGTGTGTGTGTGTGTGTGTGTGTGTGTGCATGAGCACGCGTGCATGCATGCTCAGGTAGAGGCTAGAGGTCAACTTTAGGTAGTGTCTTAGTCAGGGCTCTATAGCTGTGAAGAGGCACCATGATCAAAGTAACTATTATGAGAGAGCATTTAATTAGAGGCAGGCTTACAGTTCAGAGGCTTACTCCATTATCACCACGGTGGAGCATGATGGCATGCAGACGGGCATGGCACTGGAGCTGAGAGGTAGAGATTCCGATCCACAGGCAGAGAGAAAATGTGTGACACTCTCAGCCTAGTGTGGGCTTTGAAACCTCAAAGCCTACCCTCAGGGATACGTGTTCTCTAACAAGGCCACACCTCAGAGTCCTTCAAATCTTCTTTCAACTAATGCCACTCTCTGATAACTAAGCATTCAAATATATGAGTCTATCGGGGCTTATTCTTATTCACACCGCCACAGACATGCTCTCCACGTGTCTCCTTTATGGAAACAAGGTCTCTCGATGAACCTGGAGCTCACTGTACCAGCTTGGCTGGCTAACCAGCAAGCCGCAGAGATCCATCCATGTCTATCTGCCTGGAACTGGGATTACAAATATGTACCACCACACCGTGCAGTTCTGTTTTGCATGTATAAATTGTATGCATACAGTTGTGTGGGCATGTGTGTATATGCATATGCACACTAGTGTGTCTGTGTTTGTATGTCTATATGTGTGTATGTCTTGTGTCTCTGTCTGTCTGTCTGTCTGTCTCTCTCTCTCTCTCTCTCTGTGTGTGTGTGTGTGTGTGTGTGTGTGTGTGTGTGTGTGTGTGTCTATTTGTGTGCATTTAGTGGCCCATTTAGTGGGTCTTCCATGATCACTTTCCATGTTGTTAGTTGAGGCAGGATTTCTCACTGGAAGCAGAGCTTGGGGAGTCCTGCTAATTTTGCGAGCCAGCTTGCTTCTTGCTTCTCCTGATCCTGATGAGATTCCAGCTGAACATAACATCTGCCCAATTTTTCTGTGGTGTCTTGGGATCCAAACTCTGGTCCTCATACTTGCAGAGAAAGCACTTGTAGGGATCCAATCCACCGAACCATTCTCTCTGCTTCCCCAAATCCAGCATATAAAGCAGGTTCTGGTTTTAAAACTCAAGCCCTTGTCCTGCATGGTGACCCTTCACTATTGGGGCTGCCTCTTCAAACCTCCCTCCCAGTTTTTAGAACTCAGATGAATGTATTTATTTCCACAAGAAGCCTTTGGTTTCTGCACTCCGCACAGGGCAAGGTATTGTCCCATTCAGGAAAACGTGGCTCCCTCCAGTGAGGGATTTGTGCATCCATTCACTTCACATTTATTCATTGAGTGCTGACTGCATTGTTTTAAAGGAGGTAAAACAGTGGGCAAATCACGCAAAAATTCATTCATCAATAGAAACAAGCCCCTTGCAAGCAACTGCACCATATCTCCAATTATGGGATATCACAATAAGGCAAAATTCTTTAAAATGCCTTTTCTATAGCTAGATCTATGAAGTCTTAACCACTTGAGAGGCTGAGGCAGGAGAATCCCTTGAGTTTAGGAGTTTGGTTTCAATTTAGGTAATACAGGACACACTGTTTGTGCCTGTGTATGTGCGTGTGTGTGAGTGTATGTGTGCATGCATGCATGCAAGAGAGAGAGAGAAGACTTACCTGAAATACACACACACACACACACACACACACACACACACACACACCTAGGTCTATCTCTCCCTCTATATGAACTACATTCAGCTACAGAGACAAAACCAGCCATTTTCTGATCAACAATAAAGATTTATTACTAACAAACATGAAAAAATTGAACACAGAAGAAAAAATATGAAAAATAAGAAGTAAGGAATAGCATGAAATTTCATAAAATATACAGTGTAATGAAAATTTATTTTGTACATGATCTCATTGTATACATAATTCAGGCTGATTTCAAACTTGTGGTGCTCCTGCTTCAGTCTCTCAGGTGCTGGGATCACAGGTGTGAGCCAACATTCCTGACCAAAAATCTTTTAAAAATTATATTCTACACTGATGAGATGATGATGGTGGTGGTGGTGATGATTATGATGATGGTGATGATGACAACTCTAGGTTTTGAACAGAAGCCTAAAATTAAGGAAAACAGTGAAGTAGAAAAAGTATATTTAAAAAGAAATTGTAAAATTTATTTTTATTTTTTAATTAATTTTATATGTATACATGTTTTACCTATGTGAATGCCTATGTACTAATACATGCCTAGTTCTTAAAGAGACCAGAAGAAAACATTCAGTCCCCCCAAACTGGATTTACAGATGCTGGGAAGCAAACTTAGGTTCTTTGGGAAAGCAGCCAGCACTCTGAACAGCTGAGCCACCTCTTTAGCCCCAAGAAGGTATTTTTTAAAGCTGCCTATTTTACTTAAACAAATAAGCCTCTAGCAAGATTAACTTTCAACGTGAAGGGAAGACAGAAAGAGACGGGAGTAAATAAATGGACAGACAAAGTGTTCCCATTTCATTTCTGTTGCTTTGGTAAAATATCCTGGCAAAAGGGGCAAGTTATTTTAGCTCACAATCCCCAGCTTCCTGTCCATCACAGCAGGGAAATCCAGATAGGAGCTTGAAGTAGCCATTTGCATCACATCCGTGGTCAAGAGGGAAGAGAAACCGCAGGCAGGCTTAGCCTTCAGCTAGCTTTCCCTGTTGGGCAGTCCAGGGCATAAACTTAGGGAATGGTGCTTCCCACTTTCAGGCTGGGTCTTCTAATATCAATTAATACATTTGAGACAATCCCCTCCACCCCCCAGATATGCCCACCAGCCAACCTGACCTAGACAGTCCCTCACTGGAACTCTTTTTCCAGGCGATTCTAGATTCTGACAAGGTGACTATTAAAATCGGCATCGCATAGGTCTGTGTGGCCAGTCATTTACATTCACCTTCTTAAAGTGTAGCTAACTGAATGTTTAGCAATCAAGTCAAGATGTTTGGGCAGCATTCACACAAGCCGCACTGTGCGACATCACTTCAGCCTTGTGATGCTCTGCCATGTTTCTCTTCTGCCCTGTGATGCTACCTGGCTCAGGGCCAAGACTATTGCTTGTTCTAAGCTGCGGCATTCCTAATGTACATACAAAACATTCTGCTTTTGTAGAATTACTGTGGTTTTGTTTTGAAAAACAAAGACAATATTTTTCATCCATCGTTCTACAGTGTCAAATTAGGATATCTGGGGCTGTGGGGGGTGGCTCAGTGGATACAGTGCTTGCTACCCAAGTGTGAAGAATGGAGTTCAGGTCCCCAGAACCCACATAAAAGTGAGATGGGCATGACAACTCACATGTATCCCTTTTATTATTGCCAGTAAATATTTGGTTTGATTTGCATATTTATCTCATGCAAATATTATCTTAGTTTCCTTTCCCATTGCTGTGATGAATCACTCCGACAAAAACAACGTAAGGAAATGGAGTTTATTTTTGCTCACAGTTCACCAGCACAGTTCCTTGTGGTGCAAACGTCAAGATGGGGGGAGCTTGAAGCAGCTGGTCACATGCCAGTCAAGAAGCAGACAGCAATAAACGCATGGTGCTGTTCAGCTCTCTTCCTCCACCCACACAGTCAGGATCCCAGCCAGGGAATGGCTCTGCCCACAGTGGACAGGTCTTCCCACCTGAACTAACACAGTCAGGATAATCTCCCACTAGTATGCCCAGAGGCTGTAGAGGGAGTCAAGAACCTGTCGAGTTGACAGTTAACACTGACTACCATACCTAACTACATATATGAGTTAAAACATCTAAGGTGACAAGGGATCTCAAGTGGACAGAGTTTAAGAAGCACTGCTCTAAGCCATGCTGCATCCATCCATTCAACAGAGTTCCACGCAGTGGTTAAGACAAATGAAACAGGGCTTCATAGGCCCATGTGGGAAACCCTCCAAAGGAAATCTCTCCCCTGAAAAGCAACACTGATTCAAACTATAAGGTACGTTTTTATATACAGTTTAAAAGCCAACAAAGCATCACAGGGCATCTTTCATGGCTACAGAAAGTACATCTATAGGAAAGCTCTGAAAGGGATGAGAAGGAAGGATGGGCAGCCTGGATGGGGCCCAACCCTGGATGGGGCCCAACCCTGGATGGTGCCCAACCCTGGAGAGGGAGACAGGTAGTGAGGTCAGAAGCAGATCCCTTGAGGTTTCAGTTCTGCTGGTAAGGATGAGTCCTGTTCTTTCTCCATTTCTGTAAGGTGGGCGTTTTTTGGATTGGAGGGAGATTGAGATAATATAAAATGCCCACTTGTGGGTCAAGGGACATAGAAAAGTGCCTGGCATGCAAGCACAAAGACCTGAGTACAGATTCCCCAGAACCAACGTTAAATAGCCGGGTATAGTAACACACTGAGAGAAGGGTACAAAGACATGTTGAGTTCCAGAACTTGCTGGCCAGTCAGTCTAGCCAATCAGTAAGCTCTGGGTTCAATAAGAGGTTCTGTCTCAAAAAACACGGTGTTGGGTTCTGTAGAGATGGCTCTCTGTCAGTAAGAGTGCTTGCTGTGCAGTCACAAGGACCTTGGTTCAAACTCTCAGTTGGGTGCAGTTGTATGTGAACTGGAAACCCCAGCACTGCACAGGTCAGGGAGGAGTAGATTACCAGGACTTGCTAACTGCCAGACATATTCCAGGCTGTGGGACAGAGCCTGTCTCAGATAATAAGGCAGAGAGTGATACAGCAGGTGCCCGCCACCCTGATCTGGCCTCCAAATGTTCATGCACGTGCACACAAACACACACATTCAACACACACATACGTATAACAAAATAAATAGACAAATAAGGTAGAAAGCAACCGAGAAAGACACTTGATATCAACCTCTGGCTTCCATAGGCCCACGCATACCCATGTACTCAAACCCACACGTGTATAAATACCTGTGTGTGGCAGTACATACCTGTAATCCTAGCATGGAGAAGGCCAATGCAGGAACATCACAAGTTCTTGGACAGCCTTGGCTACCTAGTGCTACTCTGCCTCATAAACGAGGTACAACCCATATGTAGTAAATTTGCACATGGATGTTCTAACTTGATTTTTTTTTTTTGAGACAAGGTGAATGTCTTACAAGTTGTCCTCAAACTTGTGACGTAGTAGAGGATGACGTTGAAGTCTTGGTTTTCCTGCCTCTGCCTACATTACTGGGCTTAGAGGCTTCTGTCACCACATGTGATATTATGTGATACGGGTGACTCAACTCGGGGCTTCAAGCATGCTAGGCCAGCTGAGGTTACATGAATACATGAGGCTACATGGCCAGCTAAGTTGATGAATCTTTACAAATCAAATACATCCAGAATACAGTATAAAATCCAGAAGATTCCTCTCGATGATGCTACGGCAAAGGAAACCAGGGTCGTGACAGCCACTATCCTTGACTGTGTTCGGTGTTTTGGGTGTGTCACATGAAAGCATCACACGGAATTCTGTTGCATTTTCTCCATGGTGCCTGCCTTTGTTTCCTCAACACACTGTCTGTGAGAATCATCTAGAGAAGGATGATTTAGATGATTCATTTGCTAGAGACAAGATCCCATTCTATAGGCCAGGCTTGGAACTCTATATGTGGCTCAAGCTGGGCTCAATCTTGCTGCAAACCTCTTGCCTCAGCCTCCTGCTAAGTTCACAGGTGTGAGCCACCACTCCTTCCAGAAAAGCATTCTTCAGTGTTGATTCCATCCATCCGCAGAGTGAAGCTTTTAGCAATATTTCATTCCTAGTCCCCACCCCCTGCAAAGAAGTCAGGCGGAAGACCCACAGTTGGGGCTGCTCTCTGTGACCATGACTGTTTAGGGAGTGTGTGTCCCACTGACAGCTGTAGGTGAACTGGATGACATGGCCAAATTCCCTCCCAGTCCTGAATTTCCCCAACACTTCCTCTCCCTCATGCTTGCTTTAAATAAAGTAACAAACCAAGTGTCAGGGGCTTCTAGGGAGGCTCTGAGGAAGATTCCCAACTCAGCTCGCAGACAGCTCACTAGAGGTGTTAAAATAATTAAAACAGAAAAGGGAGAGCAGGTGTTATTTTTAGACACATGTCCAAGGTTTGCATCTTTCAGAGTTTTTCATTCCCATCCCTCATTTCACGGCAGAGTCTCTGCCGCCCCCATTAAATAGGCAAACATAGCACTCTAATTGTGTGACGCCGACAGTATTTTATAATGCCTTTAGTTGACCCCATTTTCTAAAGAAGATGTAGGACTGGACACAGTGGTGCATATCTATCATCCAAGCACTGGGGAAAAACAGAGGCAGGAGGATTGCTATGAGTTTGAGACCAGACTGAACTTCTGAATTAAGTTTCAAACTAGTCTGGGCTATAAATTGAGACAGAGTCTCAAAACACAAAACAAAAACAGTGTGTGTGTGTGTGTGTGTGTGTGTCCTTGAACTTGCTATGGAGACAAGAATGACTTCAAAACGTCTATATCCTCCCATCTTGACCTCCCAGGCATTGCAGTTACAGGTGTTAGAGGTGTATGCCAATATGCCCACTTTTATGCACTCACTTCTGGGGTTCAAACCCAGGGCTTTGTGCATGCTAGATAGTCACACTACCTACAGAGCTACATTCTTAGTTGCAAGACCACTTTTTAAAGAGAAGTTTTAGATTTACTGAAAAAAAATGGGCCAAGGACACAGAGAGTTTGTATCTTCCACCTGCCCCTGAGTACAGCATCCCCCATGACAAGACTCCCCACCAGAGTGACACATGTGTTTCAACTGCTAAGCCTGCGTGCACACATCACTGCAGCACCATCCTGCACAGTCCAGTGCACAGGCTAGGGCTCACCCCTACTGTGCGTGCTGTTCTATGGTTTGGATCCATGTGTAACATGCAGGCTAGTCTCCATGATGTCATCGTACAGAGTAGTCTCACTGCATTAAAAATCCTCTGTGAAGGCTGGAGAGATGGCTTCATGGTTAAGAGCTCATTTTGCTTTTGCAAAGGACCTGGGTTCAGTTCCCAGCACCCAGGTTGGGCAGCTCACAGCCTGTAATTCTGGCTCCAAAGAGATCCAATTTTTTTTTGGCCTCCCAAAGCACCTCCACTCAGGGGCACTGACCCACATACCGACGAACACACATATACATAATTTAAAATAATATAAAAATCTGCTGCAGGCTCAGCAGATAAAACACTAGCCATTCATATGTAAGGACCAGCCTTCAGGTTCCCAGCACCCAGGAGACAGAGAAGGGATCCCTGGTGGGGAGGCAAGCTGGCAGGTTAGACCACCTAAATCTCAAGTTTCAGGTGCAAGTGAGAGTCTTGGCCTCCATATAAAGGGTGGAGAGTGAACAAAGAAGACAGTTGACATCAACCTCTGGCTTCCACATGTACACTCATACATGAATATGTGTACATGCACATATGTACACACACACACACACACTGTCTACTTCATCACAAAGAGTTTGGTAACATCTAGTCACTTATGTTTTCTTTTCAAAAACGTAAATGCACAGAGAAACAGGAAAGAAAGTGGTCATTCAAAGACCAAACTGGAGAATGACCACTTCAAGTTCCAGACACAGCTTTAGAAGAAACCAGACCTGCTGGCTCCTTGATCTTCAAGATGTGAGAAAAACAATGCCTGTTGTTTAGGCCCTCCCACTCCTCCCAAAGTTAAGTTACTGGTAGATAGTTATAGTATTGATGTTTGGAGGTATTTTGGTGTTTTGAGACAAGGTCTCACTATGTAGCCTTGACTGGCCTCAAACTTGCTATGTATGTAGACCATGCTGGCTACAAAGATCTGTCTAAGCCTCCCAAATGCTGGAATAAAGGCATGTGCAACCACCACATTGGATGTTTCATTTCACCCTACCTCATCCTCGAGCGCAAGCTTATGTATTCAAGATCTTGATCTACAGTGGTGCTGTTGGAGAGGTTGTGGAGCCTTTAGAAGGCTGAGCTTCTCTCAAGGGAGCAGGTTGTTGTGTGGCAGGACATGTTCCTGTTTCTCCCGAACATGAGGTGAGGGATCCCAGCATTGTAGTCCTGCTATCACCTGTCTGCTTGTTCTCTCCCGTGATGGACACCTATCCCCTCAAACCATGAGTCCAAATAAACAAGTTCTCTTCTTAAGTTGCTCATGTCAGATATGTTGTCATAGTAACAAGAACAACATATGGTTATTGTTATGCGACTTTTCCTGGAAAGGCATAAAGAAATGTCAATTTACCTCAGGTAGAGAGGACAAGGACAGATCAAACAAAGGATTCTATCTGAACCCACTTGGATGTGCAATTGAATTCACTGGAGTTACCTATAGGAGCGTGGACCATTCACAGGCAGCTACTCCACCAGGGGTTACTTCCCCTGGGTGAGTTACTGAGGAAACACCAATCAAGAAGGCCCATCTCTAACCACTACTTTCCCCCTTGGATAGCAATGATTGGACTCCCAGGGAGGGGAGGGGCTGAGAGGAGTAGTATTATGGTCCCTCCCCCTTTGCTCCCTCCCAGCTCTCTGAGGGAACATTAGTAGCTCCATTCTAGACTAGGGAAATGGATGCAATATTAAAAGAAAAAAAATCCGGATATGGGGCATGCACTAGTAATAGCAGCACTTGGAGGGTGCAGATAGTAGGATCCCTGGGGTAACAGCCTAGACTACTATAAACTCCAAAGGAAGAGAGGGTGGGAGGAGGGAGGGAAGAAGGGAGGTGAGGGCTGGGGATATAGAAGACACGGTTCTGTAAGTAAACTGCCTACTGTATAGGCATGAGAAGCTGAGTTCACATCCCCAGCACCCACAGAAAAGTCAGATGTGGTAGTATATGTCTGAAACCTCAGAGATGGAGAGACAAACAGAGGCAGATCCTGGGGCTCTCTGGATGGGCTGAAACTCCAAGTTTAGTGAGGGACCCTGTCTCAAAAGACTACATTAGGGGGCAATAGAAAAAGACACCTGATAGTTACATTGACATCTGGCTTCCATGCACTTGGACGCAGGTGAGCACACACATGAATACAACACACACACACACACACACACACACACACACACACACACACACACACACCACACACACTCCAACAAGAGAATAAGAAGGAAGGAAGAGATAAAGGAAAGAAGAAAGTCAAAACAAACAAACAAGCATCAATAGTCATGTGTGTGTCACCACAGTTGTTCCCTTGGAAGGTGCCAGTGGTCCAGTCAATCTCCAAGGAAACAGAGATGCTGCAGCCACTGAAAGGATTTATGTCATAAAAGGTGGAGGCTGCAGACACGTTCTGATACAGTCTCTCAGCCGGACTGAAGGGAAGGTGTAGAATTCAGTTTCCTGATGTGTGATGCTTCCTGTCAGTGTGCTCAGTGGTGACAGATTAAACTCTGTCTGTCCCCACCTGTTGGACCACTGTCCCCACCCAGCCACACATGTCCCCGCTGGCTGCTCACAGTTCTCTTGAGTCTTGGTGACATTAACAAACTGATCACAGTCTAATCCCAGCTCAAAAGATAACAGTCTGGTATGAAGCATCCTTGCATAGGCGACTCTGAAACTCGGCAGAGTTCCAGTTGAAATCCAGCACCAGTCGCTTCCGGATGCTCCTGTCATCTGTGCAGGGGCGGGAGCGGGTCCCTGGTGCTGGGAGGTTAATCAGTTCTGCATATTCTCTGTGGTTTTCTTGGGAAAACAGATCATGAAAGATGACCGTCTGAACTTGACAGCCAGAAACATTTGCCCACGTTTTGGACTTGGCTTTCCTCTTCTGCCAAGATGGTTTGGGGTTTTTTGCACTATAAAGGGAAAGGCACTAATTATCCAAGGAATACAGAGGCTAGGATGATGCTCCAGGGGGAGAACACAATTAATAGTCCTATCTGTGGGAGCAGAACACAGATTTGCAGTACTGACCGCCAAGAAGCAAATGTGGCAGAGTTCATTCCCGATTCTGTTTGACCGGAGCTGCTCTCAAGGGTAGCATTTAGTCATCCAGTGGTTCCCCTTTTACTTCAGAAGGAAGGAAGAAATGAAGGCAGGAATGGGGGAAGGGAGGGGAAGCAGCAGGGCACTGGTGAGATGCTAGCTGAATTATGGAGTGTCCATCCAGGAAAGGGGGAGCGGCTTGAGGACTCAGCCAAGGAGAACACTAGAAAACAATAAATTATTTTGGCTGCTGAGAATAAGGGCTTGTTGGTTGGAAAGGCTCGGGATGGAGTGCCTGGGAAGGCAGGCAAGGAGTACAGTAGGGTTTTGATTTGAGGCCAGCCTTTTAAAGTTTTTAAAAGACAGCTGGCGCTGTGGTTGCAGCTACAGTCTTCAGTCTGCAGCTCCCCTGGGACCATACAATGCTGCCCCAGCTTACCACCTGGAGTTTGTTTGGGGAGGGGAGGAGGGGGCGCGGGCCGGGGCGGGGGTGTTTCCTGTTCTAACTTGAGCCATTTGTATATTTATTAAATCTCGGATCTGTGAATGTGCGCCGGCTCAAGGGATTAGCACACCTCCAAATGTCAAGAGCACGAGAGAAAACACACACACACACACACACACACACACACACACACACACACACACACACACACACGCCCACACGCACAAGTGCACACACGCCAGTTCTCTCAACTCTCCCAGTCACGCAGTCTTCTCTGTGGAGTTTTTGCTCAGCCGAAATCCTTGGACACCCAATCTTGTCGAAATCACTCCTAATTAATACCTTCCCGCTTCCCCACCGAAAGGGAAACAATTTACAATTAAGTCAAGCCGCCTCCGTGTAATCAATGTAACACCTTCTATGTGTGTTTTGAAACGTACTCTCACATTTCATGATTCGTTTGTTTTACACGATGAGTAAACTGCAGACAATTATGGCGATAATACGGCTGAGGTGTTTGGTTTTTATCTCTTCGCAGTAAATTGTGGTTGTTCAAGCCTTCTCAGTAATGGTCTCCATCTCGTGCTCTCAATTTCTCCCCATCAACTGGCAATAAATACGATTTTCTTTTTGGAAAAAAAAAAGAAGAATGTTAGCTTATAATAATTAGATCACCTATTCAACTGGCAATATAATTAAATAATTTCTTGGTAGGCATGACTCAATTAAATTAATTACACTAACACAGATATTCTATGGTACATGCCTCGAAAATGTAATATTAAGTATATTAACTCAGTTTTGTGTCATTTTTTTCTCTGTATTGGCAAAGAGTGCTGTCTGGATAATTAAGCAGGCAATTTTGCTTTTGAAAGATGCTATCGATGGATGCAAGGATTTGGGTCCAGGTTTTTATTAGAAGACAGTGTGGGGCTGAGGGTATAACCCAGGTAGTAGAGCGCTTGCTAGCATCCACAAAGCCCTGGGATCCATTCCCAGCAGGGCACAAACCAGAAATGGTGGTGAATGCCTGTAATCCCAGCACTCAAGAGATGGAGACTGGAGGATAAGGAGTTCAAGACCATCCTCAGCTACATCAGGAGTTTGAGTCAGCCCTGGGCTACACGAGATCCTACCTTTAATGACATCAGTACAATCTTAAAAAGAGACAGGCTGGAGAGATGGCTTCATGATTAAGAGCACCGGCTGGTCTTCCAGAGGACTTGGACTTGATTCCCAACATCTGCATAGTGGCTCACAAACATTGATTCCAGAGTACCCAATGCCCTCTTCTGAATTCCTTAGGATCCTTCCACTTGGTGCACTCAGACACACACACATGCACACACACATGCACACACACACACACACACAGACACACACATACACACATGCACACACACAGACACACACACAGACACGCATGCACACACACATACACACAGACACACACATACACACATGCACACACACACACACACACACAGACACACACATACACACAGACACACACACACACATACACACACGCACACAGACACACACACACTGTCCTGGCTAATTTTATATCAGCTCAACATAAGCTCAAGTCATCAGAAAGGAGGGAACCTCAGTTGAGAAAATGGCTCTATAAGATCAGGTTGTAGGCAAGCCTATGGGCATTTTCCTAATTAGTGATGGATGTGAGGGGGCCGAGTCCATTATGGGCTGGTGGTCCTGGGCTCCATAAGAAAGCAGGCTGAGCAAGCCATGTGGAGCCAGCCAGCATCTCCTCCATGGGCTCTGCATCGGCTCGTGCCCCCAGGTCCCTGCCCTCACTGTGTTTGATGATGAACTGTTATATATGGAGCTGCAACTGAAATAAGCCCTTTCCTCCCCAAGTTGCTTTTGGTTGTGGTGTTTCATCACAGCAGTAGAAACCGTAACTAAGACACACACAGAGTAGATTCTGGGATTAGACAACTGAACACAGCTGGGATGGTTGTCCATGAAGGACATCTTAGCAACCGGGATCTGTTCCCTTTAGTATTCGTTTCTTGGAAGATGTCCTCAGGTCACCTCGTGGGGAAGAACTCTTGGGCTTATGAAGAGGAGACACCCCTGGTAGGCTGTTTGTGGAAGTCTAAAAAGATTAAGATTTAATAGAGACATCTCTGTTGGGCTAATTTACCCCCCACCTCCCTAAACTACCTTCTACTTTCTGCCTGCTAGTTCTTTTCTGGATGTGGTTTTTAAGATGCCATCCATCCATCTGTCTATCTGTCTGTCTATCTATCTATCTATCTATCTATCTATCTATCTATCTATCTATCTATCTATTGATCGATAGATACAAATATATGCATATGTGTATATATGTACATGTAATACTAAAGAGACCCAGCAACTTACATTTATATATTATGTGTGTGTGTGTACACGCGCGCGCACACACACACACCACAATCAGTGACAAAGAACAAGAGACCACAGATTTGAGAGGGAGTGAGTAATGGTGAGCCTTCCTTCACAGCGACATGAGTGGCTTCTCATTAATTAGACTAGGAACATGTACAACTAAATTGTCAGTTGGGGAAAGTAAGGTAAAATGGGCTTTTAAATTTGTTTGTTTGTTTGTTTAACCCTATTGCTTTCTGAATTTTGAATTTCTTGAACCTAATTATGGCAGAGCCATCCTCTTCTGACATGCACAAGTATAAAATATGGGGCTTGTGTTTTTTAAAGACTCTGTGTGTCTGTGTGTTTGTGTATGTGTATGCATGTGTGCTTATGTTCATGTGTGTGTCTTATGTGTACACATTCACACATGTGTGTTATTCAGGTGTATTCATCTGTATATGCACATGTGGAGGCCAGAGGCCAATGCCGAGTGTTCATGTCTATGGTTCTCCACCTCAGTAATTTGAGACAAAACCTCTCACTGGGCCTGCACTTGGTTAAGTGGGCTGTCCAGAAAACCCTGAAGACTCCCTTGTCTTTGCTTCTGTGTTACAGACCTGCCCCAACAGTGTTCAGTTTTGTTTGGTTTATGTTAAAACTTGATTTCCAGGGGACCTAACTCTGGTCCTTATTACTGAAGTCCTTTTACATCCTGGGCTATCTCCCAGCCCTCCGGGGCTTGTCTTTTTCCTAAAGCCTTTCTTTCTTTCCAAAGTAGCTTTGCAAATATTACCTCGTTTGTTTGTGAGCCTAGAGTCCACAGTATTTGACAAGGTACTTGAGGATGGGTAGAGAGCAAGTCAGTTTGAGTCACTCTTTTAACATCTTAAGAGGGATGGATGGCTCAGTTGGTGAAGTGATTACCTTGTGAGTTCGGATCCCAGAACCCACATAAAAGCTGAGCAGGCATACCAAGTCCCATCCCAGAACCCATGATTTTTAAAAAAAGGTCCAGTCTCAGTCCTGGGGGTTGGAGACAGACATATCCCTGGAGCTTTCTGGCAAGTAAGCCTAGCCTACTCAGTGATTTCCAGGTCTGTAAGAGACCCAGTCCCAAAAAGCAGGTGACAGGGGCTGGGAGATGACTTGATAAATAAAATGTTTTTGTGCAAACATGAGGACTAGACAGAGTTCATGTGCTCAGAATTTACATAAAATCCAGGCAAGCATGATACCACCTGTAATCCCAGCATTTGGGAGGTAGAGACCAGGATCTCTGGTTAGTCTAGGCCAATTGACAAGCTCTTGGTTTAATCGAGAGACTCTGCCTCAACAAATAGAGAATTAGTGAGGAAAACATCTGATGTTAGCCTTGTGACTCTACATGTACACACACACACACACACACACACACAGAGAGAGAGAGAGAGAGAGAGATGCACACATGCACCCACATACACCAAGCATGTATACACACATGAACACACACCATAGAAACATACAACAGAGGCAGATGGTGTCTAAGGAATGACAACCACTACTAGCCTTTGGCCTCTGCATGTACACACACACACCTGCACATATAGGTACAACTGTGCACACACATGAATACACATGGTCATAATAGGAATCCAGACAAAGGCAGATTTGGTCATGCAATGTTGTAGAATTCTCTCTGACTATCTTCTCCTTTGTCTCCATTAAGTAGAAATCTGTACTGAGTTCTGTGGACCCTGGCCAGACTTTAGATGCTATTCTTTTTGGTCAGTGTGCTTTCCGTAGCAGCTCAGAAAAATCAAACGAGACGCCAGAAGGTAACCTCGTCCTGCTTTTGGTGCATGGCCCATTTTGAAATGTGATCTTGCCCCATTCTTCGATCCTTATTACTTATGCTTCAGAGCCAGCACAGATGTTCTGTGACTCACGGGAATATCATATTTAGTGTGTTTTCCCTAGTGAAATGTATTTATTTGGATGACACATACTGCTGTTTAAAAGCCAACTCTGCTTTGCTCTTAAACTCAGCCTCATGGAAGAGAACAGAAGAGAGGAAGAGGCAGAATGAGCTCATTTGAGAAAGCCAGCTGCTCAGAGAGGCCTTTTCAGATCACACTCCCAGGGAGTTCTCAGCAGAGATCAGAACAACAGGGAGATCCATCCCAGGTGATGCAGGGTGGGCACAAGAACTAGGAAAATGCCTAATGGAGCCAGCCTGTCCCCAGCACCTGTGGTTCACAAATATTGCCACAGGACATGGAGGACCACTGAAGGAGGAGAAACATTCAGCAGGGAAAACGCCATTATTGACCACTTGAGTTGATGTAGCATCTTGGGAGTTGATGGTGGCGATGTGGCTTTTATCCTTTCTGTAGGTCATCCTCCGGAAGTAACAGGGCCATTAGCCCTTGAACAAGCCAGATGGGCTCCTCAGATGATAGAGGCTTAACCCTCCACACCCCTCCCCCAACCTACCTGTGCCCAGCCTTGGTATATTGCATGAGTCTCATGGAGCTAAGGTTTAGAACATTCCTTGAATATAGCAAATTGAAAGGAGGGAATTTGCTATGATGGAATTAAATGTTTAAGAGATAAACACGTTTTAAGTGTGTGTGTGTCTGTCTCTCTTTCTCTCTCTCTCTCTCTCTCTCTCTCTCTCTCTCTCTCTCTCTCTCTGTGTGTGTGTGTGTGTGTGTGTGTGTGTGTGCATGCACGTGTGTGTAGGCCATATAAAAACTTTTGGTGTCATTCCTCAGGTGCTGTCTACCTTTTATTGAGACAGAATCCTTGAACTCACCAAGTAAACCAGCCTGTCTGGTGAGCCCCAAAGCCCCACCTTCTCTGCCTTCCTCTTACCCATGTGTTGCCATACCCAATGTTTTTTCCTCACCTGGATTCTGAGGATGACCCCTCAGAATGAAGTCCTCGAGCTTGCAAGGCGAGTTCTTTTCCAGCTGAGCCATCTCCCCAGCTCCATGTGTTTTCCATTTTCTTCTTAGTTGTACGTGAACCTCGTGACTTTGCTAAGGCCATGTGCTTTGGGGGCAGTCCCCATGGCCACTCCTGAAGGGCGTCCCCTTGAGATTGCTCACATTCTCTCTCACCTCCCTCCCTCCTGCCTGCTTGCAGTCTGAGATCTCCCCAGACATGCTCCTGCACCATGCCTTTTCATCTTTAAACTCAGGGCTTTCCCAGCTCCTCCCCACAGTAACTCCCCAGCTCCTTAAAAGAATACTGAATTATCCACTGATGATCGTCAGGAACCTTAATCCACATTCCATCCTAGAGAGAAAGATCCGCACTGTGCTTTGTGCATTTGCTTCCTACTTGCTAACATCGCTACCCTCTCTCAAGCCCCATCTAGACATCCAAAAGAATGATGTTACAGTTTGAACATAAGGTATCTCCCACAAGTTTATGTGTTGGATACTCGGTGTCCAGCTTGTGCTATTCTGGGTAGTTCTGATAACACTGGGAAGAAGGACATCATTGTGAGTGAGTCCCTTGACTGCTTCTTGACTTCCACAATGCGAGCTAGTCTGCTTCCTCACTGTTCACTCAAGACAGACCAAGCCCTCTGAAACCAAGAGCCTAAACCAATCTTTTTTTCTTTTAAGTTCTGTCATATATTTTGTTGAGGTGACACAAAAGTAACTGATAGGCAGGGCAGGCGCTTAATTGATGGGCAGTGGATTATGAATAGTGACAGGGAGGAAAGGGAAGAGGGACGGCAGCTGTCTCTGCAGAAATGGCCTCAGAGAGGGGCACAGGAAGAGCCAGTCTTCCACACAGCACTCTTCACAGTCTCTTCTCTGCCTATTCACAACACAGGGTTCTGGTGCCTGGTGCCCAGTGCCCAGTTCCCTATGCAAATCATGGGAATTTGCCTTTCTCATTCATTCATATTTAGTTTTGGTTTACTGTTTCCCCTCACACCTCACTCTTCTTCACAGATATCCAAGCACCTGTCCCTACTATACCACCAGTAGTGTCCCCAGCTTCTCCACTCTCATATCACCGGGGTATTCTATTGCCTTCTCTACTGTCCCTGCCTTAAAGACTTTCACCCACATCATGGGCTTTGTTCTACTTTCCTAACCTCTCCTCACACTTTCTCACACCTAAACACACACACACACACACACACACACACACACACACACACGCACGCACGCACGCACGCACGCATGCACGCACACACACACAAACACACGTTAGAGGCTTGGATCTACATAGGACAAATCAAGGAAGTTTATGTTCGTTGTTCTGCCCTGTACAGTAAGAGAGTTTGATACCACTTTCTGTAGGTGAAGTGATGGTGGTGGTTATGCAGTTAATGATTGATCATGATGTTGATTGTGATGTTGAGAGTGATGATAAAGAGGGTGATGGTATTAGAGCAATGATGATGGTGGTGGTGATGGTATTGATGATGATGGTGGTGGTGGTGATGGCATTGATGATGGTGGTGGTGGTGATGGTATTGATGATGATGGAGGTGGTGGTGATGGTATTGATGGTTATGGTGGTGGTGGTGATGGTGTTAATGGTGGTATTGATGATGATGAAGGATGATGGTATTGATGGTGGCATTGATGATGGTTGTCATGACAACAATGATAATGATGTTCATGATGGTGATATTGATGAAGATGATGGTCATAACAATGATCATCATTGAAAGGCACCCTTCCTAACTCAGGCTAGTCTTCAGAATTCCCTTATGGACTAAAAATGGTTTTTACATTATCAGGAAATCCTAATGATGCTGAGGTCCTGGAATGGACTCCAGGGCCTTGTTGGGCAAAAGTTCTGCCTCTGAACCACATCTCCAGCCCTCCGCTCCCCTTTGTTTTTCCAGACAGGAACTTGCTATGTTTCCAGGCTCAAATTCACAATCCTCCCATTCTGACTCCAAGGATGGATGACTGGCATACACCTGTCATCCCTTGATGTCACACAGGGTGCCAAATGTTCCTATGACCCATTTATCAGATGAAGAAAATGAGGCACAGAACTTCCAGATAACTTGCCGAAGATAATTGCACACAGCTAGTAATGGAAGAACTAAGTTTAGATCTGGACAAATTATCTCCAGGGCTGCCATACTCAGTCAGAGAATGAACAGAGCAGGGGCTTCAGATTCTTCATGGTGGAACCTAGAGACAAATCAACCTGTATTAATAAGGACCAGCACCATTATGTTACACGACTCCTACCAGAAGTTATGGTGGGCTGGAAGGTAAGGGGAGAGACTCCCAGCAGGCCACACCTTTTCTAAAAAGAGAATCTTGCTCTGGTGAGAAGGTTAAATCCATGAGAACTTTCATGTAAGCATAAAAGCTTGAATTCCGTCCTCAGAGAGCACATAAAATAGTGGACATAGTAGTGTGGGCTTGTGAGGCCAGCTCTGGTGAGGTGGTTTTCTGGGGCTCGTCAGCCACCTGACTCAGGCTATCTGGTGGACTGGATGAGCATGGCTCACATAAGCTCATATATTTGAATGCTTCATCCCTAGTTGGTGAAACAGTTGGGGAAGGATTAGGAGGTGTGGCCTTGCTGGAAGAGGTGAGTCATGTGACTGGGGGTGGGCTTTGAGGTTTCAAAAGTCCATACTATTTGCAGGTCTCCCTCTCTCCCTGCCTCTTTACCGCCTCCTCTCCCCCAACCCCTGCCCGCTACATGCTTGCAGATCACTGCTTCAGTTCCATGCCTGCTTGCCTGCTGCCATGCTCCCCACTGTGGTGCTCATAGGCTGACCCTCTGAAGCTCTAAATCCCACCCCCAATAAACTCTTTCTTTTATAATTTGCCTTGGTCACAGTGTCTGATCACAACAATAGAAAAGTAACTAATGATAGACTAAGTAACTAAGACAGAATAATTGGGACAGCCTTAGGTCCCAGTGATAGGTGCTATCTCAAAACAATAATGTGGATGACACGAGTTATGACGCTGAAGTTGACCTCTAGCCTCCACATGTACACACACACACACTTTCACATATGCACACATATATATTATATATTATATATATTATGTATACTTGTACATGTACATATATATTCACACACAATTTTAAAACGTTATCTTACACTGCCAGGTGCACGCCTTTAATCCCAGCCCTTGGGAGGCAGAGGCAGTTGGATTTCTATGAGTTTGAAGCGAACCTGTTGTACATAGCAAGTTTCAGGCCAACCAAGATTAAATAGAGAAACCCTGTTTTTAAAAAGCCTTATGGAAAAAAAGTGTTATTAGCAAGACTCTGACAAAGCAGATGGGGTACCTTAAGCCTTGTTTCTAAACATCTTCAAAGCCCAGACACAGGCTCTGGTCTCAGGAATCCTAAGGCTTCATAGAATTCCATTGGGAAACTCAGTGGTCCCAGTTTTATGTAGATAATACTGGCCGCCACTTTTCCCCTGCCAGGAACTTTTCTTATCAGTTTTAATCCTCACAACTACCTTCAGGGGGAGTGTGATTGCCTTCATTTTATAGTTGAGGAAATAGAGGCTCAGACAAGCTTTGCAGCCAGCCTAAGTTCACATCCTCTAAGCTGGCGGCAGAGCTGGGATTAGAGCCAGCACAGCGTGACTCAGAAAACCCACTCTGTCCCAGATCTATAGGCTGCTCGGTGCTCCTTGCCCCCGTGAAAGTGAGAGCCATCGGTTTGTCTTTGTTGGCAGCTCTGACTCATTCACCCTCTCAGACCCAGAGGGCTCTGGTGCAGCCATCAGGTGTCATCTCCTTGGGAAGCACCCATGTGGCTGCTCAGGTCCCCACGCCCCATCCATTACCCTGCCCCTCGGGTTATGTTTCAAGTCCACCAGGCTTCTCTTCTTTGTTTCGACTGCTACCAGCTTGATCCAGATGGAAGCCTGGAGCTGACTCGTCTGTACTGCATCTCCCCAGGTCCCACTGAGGCACCCTGACAGCCGGGTTCCCAGCTGTAGAACAGCATCCTCTTCAGCACAGTGGCTATTTGCATGGACAGGCCCCAGACTCCTGCCAACCAACCGTCCCCACATTATCTGCAAGGTCTCACTGTCCTCTCGGGTATATGCCATCTGCTCCCAGTGATTTACCTGTGTCCCCCTTCCTTCCCATCTGGCTTATACCATGCTGGGATGAACCATGGTTTGATCTAGTACCTGTCTACTATAGAAGCTGTTTACTAGCTCTGGAGACAGAGGCCAGAGGTCTATTCTGTCCATTAACCATTTTCTTCTCATCCTTTTTCCTACAGGGACTGTCTGTAAGTCATGCTATCATTTCCAATGGTGGAATGGCCACCAGGCCACTGTGCTGTGATCAGAAAGGTTTTGCTTTGGACTGAGAGGATCCATGTTAGAAGCTGATGAAGCTGTCCCGAGGCCCTGGGTCTACCACTTATTGCCCATGCTGCCTGTATTGCTGTCGTCATGCTCCATCAGCATGAAGCATTGGGGATCACCAACCAGATTCCACAGGACTCAGAGAGTGGTCCAGGCTGGGGCCAACAGCCCTCTCTTAGAAGTTTTCTATGTGGTGCCTGTGGAGAAAGCTCTTGCTACTCCTAACGACAATCTCATTTTTAAAATGTCCTCCCCTTTTCCAATATAGAAATTGTGTTGGCCACTTTTATGTCAGCTTGATACAAGTGAGATGGGGACCTCAATTGAGAGAATGTCTCACAAGATTGGCCTGTAGGCAAGCCTGCAGCGGGTCCATTTTCTGATTGACAGTTGATGTGGGAGGACCCTTGCTTGCTGTGAGTGGTGCTACCCATGTCCTGGGGGGCCTAGGTGCTGAAATAAAGCTGGCTGGGCAAGCTAGGAGGAGCAAGCCAGTGCATAAGACTCCTCCATGGCTTCTGCTCCAGTTCCTGACTCCAGGTTCCTGCCTTGCCATCCCTTGAGCAATGGGCCTGAAAGCAGCAAGATCCTCCCTAAGTTGTTTTTGGTCACCATGTTTTATCACAGCAATAGAAACTCTAATGAAGAAAGAAGCTATCTTTGAAAGAAGAAAAAAATTATGGTAATGGCGAAAAATATCATGTATGATGGTGGTACATACTTGTAAGTCCGAAGCTCTGGACAGGTGAATCCCCGGGCTCACTGATCAGCAAATTCCAGACCAATGAGATGCCCTGTCTCAGAAAAACAAGGTAAACAGCACTCTGGAGATATACTATCTGGGGTTGACTTCTGTTACACACACACACACACACACACACACACACACACACACACACACACACACACAATGATGCTGTTTAAATCCAACCCTGGTGTTAGATCCTCCCTGTATTTGGAAGGCTGAGATGAGAGAGTCATCAATTCAGAACCAGCATAGGCTACAGAGCAAGACACTGTTTCAAACTAAGAAGGATGCCGGTATGATATGAATGCCAAACAAAGAAGGATGGCAACACATGGAGAATGAAAACCAAAAGGCAAAGAGGTCGGGGGATGTATTTCTGTTGGAAGAGTGCTTGCCCAGTATGCACTAAGCCCTAGATTCTATCCTTAGTGCCACATTAACCAGGCATGCGGACACTCCTAGTACTTGGGAAGTGGGGTTTCAAGGCTATCCTCAGCTACGTAGTGGGTTTGAGGCCAGCATGAGATACAGGAAATCTTATCTCAAAAATAAGGACATGTTAGGGCTGGAGAGATGGCTCAGTGGTTCAGAGCACTTGCTGCTCTTGCAGAGGACCTGGGTTTAGTTCCCAGAATCCACATGGCAGCTCACAACTGTCTGTAGTCTTGGGGGTATTTGATGCCCTCTTCTGGCCTCTGAGGGTACTGCACACATGTAGAAGGTACACATGCATGCAAGCAAATGCACTCTTACACATAAAATGCAAATTTAAAAGTTTTTCAAAAACATAAGGACATGGAGAAAGAGAGGCACAGAGATTAAGTTGGACAGTTGTCACCCCTCGATGGCACTTCTGTACCCTACATTCTTGTCCCTCCAGTTCCACAAGCCAATAATCCTTTCTCTCTGTTTTGCTTCAGTTAGTGAGACTCCGGGTCCTGCTGATAGTCCCCAAAATCTAAGCTCAATCTAGCCTCCCCCTCCCATCCCCCGTGGAGCTTCCTGGTGAGTTCCTGGGAGATTTTCACTTTTGGTATCATTGAAAGATTCTTTCTCACTGGTTAGAGAGTCTCTTGCAAGCTACACAATAAAGCCTTGGCAGCCTGTCTCACAGTGTTTCACAGGAGTCTCTATTTCTGTCTGAATAACATGCTTTATTCTGTTTTGTTTCCTTTTAGGGATTCAAACTTTAAAAGTACCATCCTACTGTGTGCCTCCACAAGACAGCCAACAGATGCCTTTTTGAAATGGAAGTTCATGGAGGCATTTGATAGTCCTACTGGGTGCCAACATTCAATATTGGCACTGGGAATATGTTGTGAATATGACAAGGCTCCCGGCTCCATTTTCATTTCCAGAGGGACACAGATGAATGAGCAAGCGAGCAAGTGCTCAGAAAAACTTCTGGTGGCAGTCAGTCTCAGGAAGCTCAACAGTAAATGGGAGACTGGGCACCCCTGCAGACCAGGTGGGCACCCCTGCAGACCAGATGGGTATACCTGCAGACCAGGTGGGCACCCCTGCAGACAAGATTGGTACCCCTGCAGACCAGGTGGGCACCCCTGAAGACCAGGTGGGCACCCCTGCAGACCAGATGGGCACCCCTGGAGACCAGATGGGTATACCTGCAGACCAGGTGGGCACAGCTGATCCTAGAAGCCTCTCTGTACAGGTTACCTTCTTCTAATCTGCTTATTTTGCATGGCTTTCTCTTTTCAGCTGGAATGCTGCAAACATGTGTTTGTTAATATAGTTGAAGGGGAGGCTAAGCATGCGTGTGTGCCCGAAGACCAGATACCAACTTCCAAGGGACATTGCTTAGGCCCTGTCCACCTCACCTTTGCAAGATTTATTTGTTTTTGTTTTTTTAAAGATTTATTTACTTTTATGTGTTTTAAGAGTTTACTTGCCTGCATGTAAGCACATTGCATATATGCCTGGTACCTGTGAAGGTCAGAAGCCAGTGTCAAATCTCCTGGAACTGCAGTTACAGGTGGTTGTGAGCCACCATGTGGGAAGCAAATCCAGGTCCTCTGAAATATCAGTAAGCATCCTTAACTGCTGAGCCATCTCTCTAGCACCCCTCCATCTTATTTTTTGGAGACAGGTTCTCTTATTAACCCTGGAGCTCAGTGAATTGGTGGGACTGGCTGGCTAGTGAGCCCCAGACACCCACATACCGACACTCAAACTGCAGCACTCGGGTTCAAGTGTGCTGCCTTTCCATGGGTGCTGGGGACTTGAACCCAAGCCCTCATGCTGGCACGATAGGCACTTTACCAAATGAGACTTCTGCCCAGCCCTTGGTATTTGTCAAATTTTAAAAATCTGTAATGCATGGTCTCTCACTTTCTCTTCATTCTAAATAAATATCCACTTTCATTTCTGACTTTATTTTATCTTATTTACTTTAGAGAGAGGCTGGCCTTGACCTTGCAATCTTCCTGCCTCAGACTTCTGAATGCTGGCATGATAGCTGTATGCTGTCAACACACCTTGCTGATGTCCCCCCCTCTCTTCCTCTCTCCCTCCTTCCCCCATCTACCTTAAAGAGAGTCCTCATGCTTTGTTTTGCCAAACCCCATTCCATAAGAATAAGGTCTAACCTGTGCATTAGTGTATCTTGGCCTATTTTAAAATTAGCAGACTAGCAGGGTATGGCACACACCTGGCATGCCAGCACTTGGGAGGTACAGACAGGAGGATCAAGAGTTCAAGGCCAGCCTAAGCTATATAGCAAGTTAGAGGCCAGCTTGAGCTACATGAGATCCTATTTCAAGAAGAAAACAAGTAAATAAATAAATGAACTCTTGTTCTTGTAGTCATTCTCTTTTCATGTCCCGCAAGGCTGTTTTACCTAAATGGGGCAGGCAACTAGGTAGTCTCAATCCTGTGTGTATTCATTGCTGTGAGATACGGAGCTTACCTAATAGCTAGGACGAGGTCTGACCTGCTAATGACACCGAGATTTAAAGTCAAGTGGCTAGAGTGTGAAGACCAACTATACCACTAACTTGCTGTGTAAACCTGAACCATCTGCTGTGCACTCACCGCCCCCTCCCCGTCCCCGGTCTTGTCAGTAAACCATGGTCAGTAATACCTACTTATAGGTCGATCACATATCACACAGATCCAAACCTCATTCAAGTGAACTTTCTCTTGCAAATCAGTCATTTACAGTGCCCTTACTGGCAGTAGGCACTCTGAAGCTATTTCTGTTATTGCCTCTTTTTAACCTGGTTCAAACTCCACCACCACTGTAGGATCCAGCCACACCGCCCATCCCTTATAGAAATCTGCCAACAGTGAGGTGAGAGGACAGTGTTCCCACAATCACCCCTGTGATAAACAGAGGCCACACTCCCCGTGCCACGTCCTTGTCAGTGTTTAATCTGACTCTAAGAGAAGGCAATCAGCCAAGAAAAAGAGGTAGTCATGGACAAATGTCCCTAGTCTCTTAAAAAACAAACTTAAAAACAGGGTGCAGCCTTTCTACCTAAAGACACAGTCTAGCTAAGCACTAAGACAGACTTGGATTGGACCCTGGTACATGGGAAAAAAAAACACTCAGCAGACAAATGGAGGCTCTATGGGTGTAGTGTTAATTTGTTTTTTAGTGGTGCTAGAAATGAAACCCAGAGCTTTGCCTGTTCTCAGCAAGCATTCCATCACTGAGCCACACCCCAGCCCCTCACTGGGGGATTCTAGGCAGGGGCTCTACCACTGAGCCACACCCCAACCCCTCACTTGGGGATTCTAGGCAGGGGCTCTACCACTGAGCCACACCCCAGCCCCTCACTGGGGGATTCTAGGCAGGGGCTCTACCACTGAGCCACACCCCAGCCCCTCACTGGGGGATTCTAGGCAGGGGCTCTACCACTGAGCCACACCCCTAGATCAATGTTAATTCTTGCAGGGGTCACAGTAGTGTCATACCTATTATCAATAAGACATGAATAGTAATACTTTTGTAAGAAACAGGGGAAGAGGGTGAAAAAAGAGGGAGGGACAGGGGAAGAGGAGAAAGACAGACAGAGAAGGATGGAGAGAGAAAGAAAGCAGGGTAGAGAGGGGGAGAGGCGGGAGGAGAGAGCAGGGGGAGTTGTTAGCTCTAGTGTATCGGCACTGGGAAGAAGTATGTATATTCTACTCACACTTACTGGTCAACTTTCTAGAAATTTGAAAACATATTTCTTTAAAAAGCCATTAACTTTGAAAGCCACTTGGCTTTTACTTCCTCTTTCATTTTTACCTACGTATGGCCAAGCAGTATTAACAAATTATTTCCATTAGTGCCAAGATTGGTGTGTCCACTTTGATGATAGCAATTGTGATTATTAATATTGAGTACGAAATTGACAGGATCTAGAATCACCTAGGAGACATTCCTCTGTTTCTGGGTTGGGTTAATTTAAATGATAAGACACACCCATTTTATGGTCTGAGGTCCTCAACTACATAAAAGGAATAAAAAGAGAATGACATAAAAGGAGAGCTGAGCCCCAGCACGCATCTCTCTCTCTCTCCTTCCTGACTGTGGATGCAATGTGACCAGTCACCTCGTGCACCTGTTTCCATGCCTTCCCCGCCATGATGGACTGAGTACCCTCAGACTGTGAGCCAAAAGAAACCCTTTCTCCCTTAAGTTACTTCTGTGGGTATTGTTGCTACACCGGTGAGAAAATTAACTAGGACTCCAGCCAAAGCCATCTCAAGCTGGCACGGCATTGTGAGGGATGGACTGTAGCAAAACAGTTTTATTGCATGAGGTGGAGCTGGGGTCCTAGTTTATGCTTTCTTTAAGAATAGCCAGATGCCTAGGTGCTCTCGGCATCCTCTCTCTCCACCCAGGCTTCCCCCATCCATCCACCTGTCTCTCTTCTCTTGTGCAATCTCTGGCTTAGTATTCCATCTCCTCCCCTGCCTCATCACCCAGTCTCCCAGGCTGGGATATATAACCTAGTTTATGCTGATTTGTCTACTCTCTGCTCACCAGATGCCTCACTGGACAGTCGAGTTCTGTCTATTCCAATCTCTTGTTTAAGTTTACAAGACTTTCCTTCTGGCTTCTTAGCAGGAGCTTCATTAATCTTAATTGCATACTTAACCCACACATACATGTAACCATCCTGGCCAGAATGGAAGACGTTTTAGACCAGTGTGGTTCTCAACCTTCCTAATACTGTGACCCTTTAATTTAGTTTCTCATATTGTGGTGACCCCTAACCATAAAATTGTTTTTGTTGCTACTTTGTAACTGTAATTTTGCTGCTGTTTGTAATTGATATGTACATTAGTTGTAATGTAAATATCTGTGTTTTCTGATGGTCTTAGGCGACCCCGTGAAAGGGTCATTGAACCCCAAAGGGATCGCAACCTGCAGATTGAGAACCATTGCTCTAGATGCCTTTGTCCCTCCCTTCAGCTTCTGGACAATTGAAATGATGAATCCCTGGGAAGTTCATGCTGGGAGAAGAAATACGCTGAAACCTGGTACCAATCTAAGAAGGGGTTTGTCTTTCAGGAAGACACTTAACCACTCTCCCACAATGTGTCTAATCACCTTGCAGAGACTGGAAGCCAAGACTGGAATGATGGGTCAGTGGTGTGCAAAACTGCCCCTTGACCAGGACTGCACAGCTGTGCATACTTCTTGCCCTTTAAATCCAAGCCTCATATCAAGACCTCAGAGACGGACTTGAGAGTTTTGGACCATTTTATCTGTCCCTGTTCCCGATGTGGCCACATTAAATACGTATCTTTTCTCTGCTTTACACTATCACATTTTTCTTTAATTGAGCTATTGAGTGCAAGTGCTTGGCCCAGCTTGTTAGTGTTTCTAGGGCCCAGGCTTTGGCCCTAAAACTTTGATAACATATTGGTTTTCTCTCATTTTTCTTTTAAATTTGGAAAATTGGTAACAAGTTAGGAGTGGCTTTGAACACCTTTAATGGCAACACTGGACAAGCTGAAGCAAGAGGATGGCAGGGGCAGCCTGGGCTACACAGAAAGTTCCAGACTTCATCTCAAAAACAAAATTACTGTAGGTCTAGAGAGATGGCTCAGTGGTTAAGAGCACCTGTTGCTCTCGAAGAGAAGACCTAGGTGTGTGTCCAAGACCCACACAGTGGCTTAGATCCATCACAACTCTGGTTTTAGGGGGAGTCAATACCTTTTTCTGTCCTCTGCAGGCACCAGCCACGAATGTGGTGAACATACATGCATGCATAAAACACACTCATCATGTAAGATAAATAAAGTAAGAATCTTATAATTAAAAAAATTCCTACATGCAATCATTTAACAACTGTGATAATTGATTTGTGTGTGTGTGTGTGTGTGTGTGTGTGTAGGCCAGATGTCAAGCTCAGGTGTCATTTGGCACCATCTACCCTATTTTGAGACAAGGTATCTCATTGGCTTAGAGCTCAGAAACTAGGCTAGGCTATTTGGTGAGAAAGCCCCAGGGATCCTCCTGTCGCCATCTACCTATTGTTGGGATTGTAAGTCTACAGTGCCATGTCTAGCTTTTCTCCATGGATTCCAAGGGTTGAATTCATGTCCTCATGATTGTAAGGCACGCTCTTTATGGACTAAGCTAGCTCCCTAGCCCATGCATGAAAGATCTTTTAAAACTCTCATATGTAAGCTTTACTGAGCTGAGACAGCAGACAAATGACTTATATTAGATTCATTCTTTCTAATGCATGTGTTCCCCTAGGTTGTAAGTTCTCAGAGGACAGGGACTTACTCCTTTCTTTTTCTCTGACCCCTTAGCTGTATCTGATTCACTGCAGACAGACAGTAAGTGTTCACTGAATAAAAGAAACATGGCTGATGTTATAACCCTAGCCCCTTGTTAATTGGACCATCCTTCAGAAGGAACAAGCCCATTTCCCAGGAGACATCAGATGGTTAACGATTCATAAAGACCTTCTTGGCCTCCTAAGCCCTCAGTGTCATTGTTATGCAAGGATGTGTCTGCAGGGGCCTGTCCTTGCTTGGAGCAGCAGAAGGAAGGGGGAGAATTCAATGGCACCTTCATTCCTTGAGCTACTATTGGTTCAACCTTTTTCCTTTCGCTGATCAACTTTTTGAGACAGGGTCTCACATAGTTCAGGCTGACCAGGAACCCCATCACTGACCCTGCAGCTGAGGATGACTTAGAACTTTTCACTTTGCTGCCTCCACACCTAAGGAACTGAACTCTCAGCATCTTGGGTGAAGGATGGCCCATGTATACTGACAATCCAGCAAAGCAGAAAAAAAAAAATAGTAGAGCAAGAATAAAGGTGAATTCATCAGATACAAGGGCCAGGAGACCAGACTCTTGCTTCTGATCTTCGTTCAGCCCTCATTGTGGAAATAAATTAAGTTTCAAAACAAAACAAAACAACAACAACAAAAAAAAAAAGAATAAAGGTAAAAACATGACCCAGGGGCCCATTACTGAAATTATCCAGAAAGTTCTTGGGTTGAGAATTTGACAAAAGTAGCAATATTTGTGGGACAATCACCAAATGTTTTAGCCAAGACATTTGTCCTCCAAACACACTCCATATTTATAAAGAAGGAGATCAAGGCTTACCTGAGGAGAGACATGAGGTGTGGGTTCCACAGCTAGGTGATTGCTGAACTGGGATGCTGTCTGGAGCTCTTTTTGTTGGGTATCCTGATGGTCTTGAGGCAGGAGAGTAGAATGCTATAGAGGAGGCTCTGCAGGTGAGAGGCCATAGCAATGGAAAGACTGGGAACTCTTCATCTACCTGAACTGCACCAAGCCAAGGGAGCATGCTCAGTCTAAGAACTTGCTATGGGTTCATAAAAGGTCATCGCATCCCTCATTCCAATCCCCTTTCCTTTTTTGAGCTCTTTTAGCCAAGCCACAAAGGATGAACATGGAACATTGTTGGGCTCCACTGTATGTCTAAGCACACTACCTCATTCCCTGTATCCATCCATGTGTCTCTGCAATTTATTGTGCATCCATGTGTCTCTAGAACCACAGTGTCTGCCTTGCAGACTCAGATCTGCACTAGTGACAGTTGGGAGAGTTGCTGTGAGTTGCTAGTTCTCATGATGACTTGCCAGTAGATTCTTTCCACCTCCAATTCTGACTCAATTGGCCAAGGGTAACTCTGAAAGTTCCTGGAAGGACACTGACTATGACCACACCGTGATAATCATGTCTTCTCGGTTTTTTGTTTTTAATGTTTTGACACCAGAATGCCTTGCCTAGCCTAGAGTGTCTGTACTCCAAACCTAAACTTGTTGAACTCCTCGTGATGCATTTTATAGCTGTTGCCTTCAGACTGAAGCCTTACCTTGGGTGTAGTGGGGAGGGAATAAATGAACTTTCGAGCCTCATGAAACTGACCAGACATTTACAAGACTCACAGAGACCTTGCCTGAGTTTATATGAGCAAATTGATGGCTGAGGCAGAGGAGACTTTCCAGTGGTCTAGCTGCCTGAAATGTGTCTGGAGAGCTTGAAAGACACAACTTTTCTTAGTTGTTAGCCATGCTATGGTGGGCTTTTGTTGATGCAGCTGCCAAGTCACTCCTCACTCTCTGATAAGGAACCCCATGCCTATGCTTCTGCAGAGAATCCTTCACTCAGACTGCTGTGAGCAACCCTTCATCTATGTTCTTTCAAGTTACAAACCCCAGTGAACTCACTGCTTTCAACATGGAAGATGTAATGGGATCATTTCTTTGGCCTGATGTCAAATGCTCTTTCTGGAGATGAGGTGGTATCTGTTCATGTCTCCTCAGGAAAAGTCACTTGGCTCATCTGGGAGTATTCTTTATAAATACAAACCAACCTACCTAAGGCCCAGACTCCCAGAGGCCTCCTTTTGGAGCCTGGACCATCTATCTGCCCAATGTCCCTTTATCCCTGAGTGACAGGCCATCGACTGACAAGGTCCTATGCTACCCAGAATGTGAAGTGATTCCAGGCAAGCAAAAGTTTGCCTAGCCTGCCCAATCTATTCCTTCTCATGGAAGCCACAATAAAGGTCCCCGTCCACGTTTCCCTTTCTCTTCTGCTGCCACTGGATGAGCCTAAGTGTTTCCTTTCCTGGTCCTCGTGGAATACAATACTTCCTCCCCGGAACTTTGTACAAAAACTCCTCAGTAGCAATTATCATCTGAGCTATTGGCTTTACCACAGTTACTTATAATAATACCTTTAAAAATGTGTTCCCAAGAGTGGATTTGGAGAACCAAAAATTAGGTTTTATAGAATTCTGGGGATTGGTATCACTCTATTGGTTGGCTTCTTTTACCACTTCCTTTCAGAGTGGCTTCTGTGCTATGCCGTATACGTGGTGGACTGCTTCTTAAACATTAATTTATTTTTTTTATTTGTAATTCTTTTTATTTGTGATATTTTAGCAAAGGATATGGTCGTCTTTTCACCTTGTCTGAAGAATCTGCTTGAGGCTGAATGAAAAAAATTTTGGAATAATTATGTAGGCAAAGGAGATTTCCAGATGACCTAATATTGACTATTGCGTGGTTGTTGATAATACTCTTATGCAGGTCTACAATTGAAAAGGAGCTGGCAAGACAAAGAAGAAATACAAAATACAAATTGAGGAGCTAAAGAAAACAAGAAAAGTTAATGTTGGAGCCACAAGTCTTGTGTTCAAAGAGATAAGTTTAAAGAAAGGCCTCTGAAGAAATGGAATACAGGGAGGGATGCCCTGGGTGAGACCCCACCCAGCTAATCCCTCAACTCTTGAGAAGAAAAGGCCCAAGGAATCATTCATTCTTAAAGAGCAATGTCAAATCAAAGCTGATGCAAATGTAATTCAAAATGTGGGCCAGGTTCCCTCCCAAGCAGGCAGCAGAACTTGTCAGTCTCAACCACTCGGTTCTAGCTTTAGAGTCATGAAGAACAGAGATGTACCATCTTCCTCCACAGTTAAAGGAAAGTGGATTAAGACCAGACAGGTGACAAGGGAATCCTTTCATGAATGCCAGGAGAAGCCATTGCATCAAACTATGAGAGTGAATCCTGGATTGTATTGGAGACCTCTAGATGTTGGAGATGCCAGTGCTGTGGGATACCTGCCAAGGAGAGCAGCAGTCAATGAGTGGAACCAGCCCAAAGAAAGAGGTGTGCTGCAGTCAGCAACGCTGGGTGGGTGGAGCCAACAAAGCTCTTTGACATCAGGTTTGGAGCCAGAGGATGTGAGTTTTCCCTGCTGTGTTTTGGTCTTGCTTTGGATCAGTATTTCCTCACTGTGCTCACTTTCCTCCCTTTTGGAATGGACATGTACGTTCTGTGCCACTACATGTTGTAAATATATTGTTTGCTTTTTTGCTATAAGAAAAGCAAACAATATATTTTTTTGAGACTATAAAAATATAGTCTCAAAGGAGACTATATTTTTAAGCTTTGTTAAGACTCTGAAAGACTATGGGGTCTTTTGAAGTTGGTCTGGATGCATTCTGCATTATGGTATAGCCATGAGCCAGTGAGTAGAATGTGGAGGTTTGAATGAGAATGGCTGCCATATACTCATGTGTTTGAATGTTTGGTCCCCAACTGGTGGGAAGGAGTAAGAGGTATGTTCTTGTCAGAGGAGATGTGTCACTAGGGATGGGGTTGAGGTTTTAAAAGCCCATGTCATTCTTAGCTCGCTCTGTCTATCTGTCTATGTGTCTATCTGTCGGTCTGTCTCTGTCTCTGTCTCTCTCTCTTTCTCTCTCTGTCTTCTGCTTTTGAATCAGATGCAAGCTCTCAGGAGCCATGCATGCCTGCCTGCTGCCATGCTCCCCACCATGATGACTCAAACCCTCTGGGGCTACAAACCTCTCAATTAAATGCTTTCTTTAATACATTGCCTTGGTCATGGTATAATGGTGGCAATAAAAAAAAAACTAACTAAGACAATACATTTTCATGGAATATTGTAGATGGTGCAAATGTTTTGCTAGAAGAGAGTTTAAGAAGGAAAGTTTCCTTAGGCCTCTTCGGTCTTCTTTATACCACTGAAAACACAGTGTTTTTAGACTATTCTCTCTAAGAGCCAAGGACATTGGGGAAAACGAACCTAGTGGAGACACTGTCCACCCAGGAAGGACTCAGAACAGTCAAGTAGATGTCATTTCTGTTCTAGAGAAGACAGTGACTCAGAATAAATAGCTTATTCAGCTACCTCCATAAGAAAGCTCCATTATTTGGGGACAGGAAAGTCAGGCCTAGTAAAAGCTCTTACAGGGAGTAAACCAGATCCCTGGTCAGGAGCTCATATTATAGAAATAATATGCTAGATTCTCCAAGAGCTGCGCCAAAGTCCACTTTTAAACCTTTAGTTAGAGTAGTGGGAGGAAGCAGTGTGGGCTGATGAAACGGGTAAGTAAATGATACTGGAAAAAGAAGCTGTTCTGGTCGGGGCTGAGCCGGCTGCAGGGAACAGAGAGGGTCATTGGAAATGGTCCCCACTGACACTTTTGCAAGCACTCTGAAACAAAATATGCCCAGTGAAGTCCGAGTTGCAGTGCATGACCTTGGACCTTCCTGGGTGGTAGAAGGCCAGGCCAATGGAGATGGATGTCAGAGGTCTTCAGGGCTGAGTGACTGGGCAAGAAACTGGAAAATGAGCCGCTTCGGGGCAAACCCTGACAGTGCTTCCTGGGGGAAAATCGTCTGTGAACCAAGGACAGACGGAAGAGGAACTGCAGGCTACAGTCGGAACACATCAGCCCAGAACGGCCATCAAATGACATAGCTCATTATCTCTCTGATTTCTGAGATGCCTTGCCTTCCACAGCCTTCTTGGTACCCTGTATCCTTTCCCGGGACTTTGCTGGCCCTTGTTTGTAACTTCGTTTGACTGTTATTCTGCTCTCCACTGTGATCACCACTGTCTCATGAATTGCCCGTGTTGTTTAACTCCCAATCCAAAGACCTCCCTTCTTAACGATGCCTCCACCCGTGGCTGCTCAATGTTAATCATGCCATTTCTTTGCTCAGACCTCTGTGGAGAGCATGCCAACTTGATCTGTTTGATGCTTGTGCTGTGCGCTGTGGGATTCTTGAATGCATAAGATGTTAGGGCTGGGGGCGGGTCGGGATGGCTTAGCGGGTAACAGCGCTTGCTGTGAAAGCCCAAGGACCAGGGTTAGAATCCCCAGCATCCACAAAGAAAACCACGTGTGTGGTTACATGTGCCCATGACCCCTGTACTGTGGGAGGTGGAGAACGGAGGCAGGGGAGCTCCATGGCTGTCAGCCTAAACCTCCCAGTTCAGTGAGAAACCTTGTCTGGAAGAAAGGAAGCAGAGAGTTACAGAGCAGGGGACCCAGCCGCTTCTGGCCTCTGTATGGGCACAGATGTGTGCACCTGCACATGTTTGCACATCTTTCCTCACAAACAGCCAGGCTCTGAATACACGGCTACAATGGCAGGCTGATGCAGGGCTGGCCAACCATTTCTGTCCTATATATCATACTGACCTAGCTTTAGCCAAGGACTATGGGCTCCTCTGGAGCACAGAAGCAGCAAGGAAGTAGCCACGAGGCGAGGCTTTCCTCACATGCATTTCTATTAAACTCCATCCCCCAGCTTGGGCCTCACACCGGGAGTCACAGATTTATGGAAATGGTTCAGGCTTGGAAATACAAATAGTTTCAAAATGACTCAGGCAACTTCATGGGTGAGAGACCCATAATGGCTTATTCTGGCAAACCGGAATGTTCTGTCGTACATTTCTTGCTTTTCTATCTGACATCAGGATAAATAACTGTTTTGGACTCGATGGTGTTTCAAACCCCTTCCGGCTTTCAATTGTGCTTCTCTGTGTTCCTACCAAATGTTCTGTGGTGCCACTGTCATTCTCAGAGTAAGACCACCCAGGCCAGAGGCAGTCTTGGCTGTGGTGTTCACTGAGAGGATGGGGAGAGGGAGGGTGGGGTGGAAGGAGGGCTGGGGAGAGGCAACAGTACTGAAATGGGCATTGCCAAGAACTCAGCCTAGTCTGGGGGAATGAGTGCCAACATGGCCCCCACACTGAAGCGTAGCATTGCAGTGGCTTGGTTCTAATGCTAAGTACTGCTTTCTCAAGATGTGATTGTTTCCAGGTGAGCAGAGCCTCATATACACAAAGTGGTGTCCTGTAAATCTCTCACACAATTGGTCAATAAAGGGCTAGAGCCATGACTGGGCAGTGGAGGGAGAAAGGTGGGGCTTGGGGTTAGAGTGAAGAGGGAACAGGTAGAGGAGAAAAAGAGGAAAATGAAGGTGGGGGAAGCCACCATGGACCAGGACTGTGCGGCCAGGAGAAACAGCAAGTAAGAAGGGACTTTATAGCTGGGGAATAAATTAGTATGGCTCTAAGCCTGCCCAATCTAGGCCTACAGCTTGTAAATAAGAGACCTGGATGATGTGTCTTTTATGCTGGCTTGTTAGGATTATAAATTTATTCCACATTGCACTGCATATGATTTACTTCTTATATATTATAAAGTGAAATGTTCTCCTTTCGAAAGCCTTAGAAACTACGACATTTTATCATTTCACATTATTGTGAGAGGATCTCATTATGCAGCCCATGTAGAGGCTTTGATCCTCCTGCCTCAGCCTGCTAGATGCTGGAATTGGAGGTGTGTATCACCACATTTGGTTTCAGAAGTTTTTAAAGAAAGAAAAGAATGCCTACAATCCTGCACAGGAATGACCACCACTAACATTTTGGTACATCTTTTCTTATCCATCCACGTGGTGTACACGTATACACACATCTATCCATCCATATTACCACTCATTCATTCACCTTCCATCCAGTGTACCCATCATCCACCCTCCCATGCACCCATTTGTCTAACCATCCCCACACTTACTTGTCTGTCCATCATCCATCCATCCATCCATCCACCCATCCATCCATCTACCAGTGTGTCCAACCACTCATCTATTCTTCCATCTGTCCACGTTCCCATCCATTTACTCATCCACATCATTCATTCATTCATTCATTCATTCTACCCACCACTCATCCTTTTATCCATCCATCCAATCATCTGTCTGTTCATCCATTCATTCATCTATCTATCCATCCATCCTACTCTCCCACTCATCCATCCATATGCATATACTGCAAATATTATAAATGAAAATGACATAATTTTCCCACCTAACATGATTTTGATCATTTTTCCACATTATCAGGTATCCTTTGGAAATATTAATTTTATTATTTCATAACAAATATTATTCTCATTATTGGATATTTTTATTGCCTCTTATTTATTTTTAAAGATTTACTTATTTAACTATTTATTTAGTTATTTTATTTGCATTGGTGTTTTGCCTGCATGTATACCTATGTGAAGGTGCCAGATCTCCTGGAACTGAAGTTACACACAGTTGTGACTGCCAGGTGGGTTCTGGGAAATAAACCTGTGTCCTCTGGAAGAGCAGCTGGTGCTCTTAAGTGCTGAGCCCCAATTGCTTCTCACTTTTCTCTCTTAACAAAGCGTAGAGATGGACATCTTTGTACATATGAAGACTCCTATTTTTAGTTATTTTAACTATGAATTTGTTGATGTTTATTTTGGGCCAAAGAGTATGAGGTTAACACACACACACACTCTCTGTATCTCTCTGTTGCACACACACACACACTCCCACACATACACACACTTATACATTCATATACTCACTCACCTAACTACTCTCTCTAGTCCTTATGTGACCCTCTAGTCACACACCTTGTTGAGCTAGTGACTTTTCATAGTGATGGAATAAATTAACTTTCTACATGAATATAACATGGAAGACTGAAAGGTTAAAAAGCGTAACCCAATCTCTACACTTCTCTTCAAGGACCCTAAGCCTCATAATCGGGGAGGGAGAATCATGAGTAGTTAAAAAGCAAATTGCATGTAAAGTTGCCATAACTGAAAAATCCATATAAATGTCCCTATAGAAACTAAACACCCAGAGCACAGGTATGTAAAGATTCTAAGACAGATGGATTGGTGAGAGGATGGATGGGGGGATAAATAGATTTATTGGTAAACTGAAAGAAAAATGGATGGATGGATGGATGGATGGATGGATGGATGGATGGACAGATTTATAGCATAGGTAGGGTAAGCAAGAATGGCAGGCCTTATACTATTAATGGCTAAAGGTACCTCGTACCTCACTGTACCATGTTGCTAGGGACACTCAAATGAGACACAGGTCTTGGTGGCTTAAACAGCAAGCAGTGATTTTCCTACAGTCTCAGAGTGTGGAAGTCCACATTCAAGATGATAACGTGGACAGGGCTGGCTTCCTCTGAGGCCTCTCTCCTTAGCCTGCCTGATGCCATTTTCTCCCTGTGAGTTTGTAGGCTCCTTTTGCTTATCTCCATCCTAATGGCTTCTTCATGTAAAGACACCAGTCAGAGGGGATTAGGATCCCTCCCAATGACTTTAACTTAACCACCTCTTAAAAGACCCTGTCTCCAAGCACAATCATAGCCTAAGTAATTGAGGGCTACGCTTAAACATGTGCTATTAAGGAAACTTAATGAACCCATCACCCTCACCTGGTGGGAGGCCTTGCCTTCCCGTGCACAGTGTGATCTCACCAGCCTCCAATGCAGATCTTAAGACCTACCAAAGTATCCGTCCTCCAGGAACTTTTGAGAACTTTCCAGGAAGATCTGCAGCAGATGATTCTTTCTGAAGTCGGCTGCATCTTCGTCAGCTACTCTGTAACTTGGCCTTGTTTTCTTCCACAAGCAGTGGCAGGGTCTAAGTGTGGCATGGCAGACCACATTTATAATCCCAGCACTGGGGAGCCTGAGGGAGGAGGCCAGCCTGGGCTACATAGTCACTCACTCCTGGGCCAACTTATACCATAGAGTAAGACCCTGTCTCCAGAAGCCAGGATCTAGGGAGACAGCTCAGTTGGTAAATTCATGTCATGAGGACCCGAGTTTGATCCCCAGTCACATGTGGTGGCACATGCTGCAATCCCCGGCACTGGGGAGATGGCAATTGATAAGTTATTCCCCACTGGTGGAATGAACCAATTCAAGCCAGATTAGAGTATATCAAAGCAGGTCTATTGGGAAGCCGCTCTCAGGCAGGTTCCCTGGTCCCAGTGACTGAGGCCAGGGAAGTCACCGTGGGGAAGGAGACAGAGGAGAGGGGGAAGAGAAAGAAAGAGAGAGCATGCACATGTAGAGGGAAAGAAAATGCAGAGAGGGGGAGAGAAGAGAGAAGGGGACAGAGAGACCAAAATGCCTGGATTATACTGGGAAGAGTCTCTGAGGGAAGGGAAGTCCAGAACCAAGGCTGGAAAATTCAGGGTAGAGGGCAGGGTGTACCAGGTAGGGACTGATGGATGTTGGGAGAGCATGAAAGCCAGGTCCACTTTGGCATGTTAAATATGCACCTCAACTGTTTGTCCCAGGCCAATCCCAACATCCTAGCCTTTTGTCGATAATACATGAATAAGGAGCAGCATAATCATCCATGATTGCTTCCTGCTGACACCAGGGTACCATTATGGGGGCAGGGCGAAAAGCTAAAATGTTGTCCAAGTCTTAGAAGAGCAGGTTGTCTTATTTGCTCTTCAGGTTATGGGACCATCTGGGGGTAGCAACCCAGTTGAAGCACCTGTGTGTAGCCACTTTGGAGCCGTACTGGATGGAGGTTCCAGGAAGCACCTGGACTTGGCAGGATGCTGGAACAGATACATATATATTAGGAGCAGAATGTGACCCTCCCTGCCCCCAGGGCTCATAGGCCAAAGGGCAAAGGGAGCTGAGACAACAGATGGGGTGGGGTTCGGAGGCCCTGTGAGTGTGTGAGGTAAATGACCATACCAGGACCAGTTGCAGGGAGACATCAACTTTACTTAAGGGTGATTGAAAGCTTATACAGTTTTGGGAACCAGGGTTAGAACATCCAGGATGGGCAAAGGTCGTTGGCTAAAAGCTTACAGTGCCAAAGTGTCTCATTAGCATGGAAAAGCATTTCAGGACTCTCAGGTGCGGGCTGAACGGGTTCTTATCCAAAGAAAGGAAGCTGAACCTATAATCTTAACCAAGTTTACATGACACTCTGCAAGTAGAGATGTGTGGGTTTTCTTTTTTAACCCCCCAGACAAGGTCAGAGAAGGAGAGGCCCTGCTAGTGAAGGGAGCCCTTCATCTTATGTCAAGCCCAGAAAGCTATCCGGACAGTGGTAGGCTTTGACTTTAATTAGACGGACAACAGAAGAAGAAGTTAAGGAGTTTAGGGAGAAAATCTGTCTTGGGTGTACATTTGAAACTTTACAGTGATAAACTTGGCAGGTTGGGGTGGGGGGAAGTCCCAAAAACAGAGAAAGGGGGAGGGCTCCCACCCTCAGGGACAGGCAGGTAGGGAAGGAAACAGGCTGTTGATTGACAGGGCTTATCTGGCATCCATTTGACCCGTGAGAGGTGGATCCAAGTGAATTCCCTGAAGCTTATAGGAATCTTTTAAGATTACAAAAAAGAGATAAATTTTAGACTTGTTGGTATTACCGCCGCTTAATGTTATCGCTCTGGACTTTGAAGTCTCAAAACGACAGTAGCTCAGTGAGGGGAGAAATCTGAGGCATGTTCCTTCCTCCCACGTACCCTAACTCACTTCCTGTTTCCAGTCAAGTTTTCACATCCTCCAACCTTCACAACCAACCTCCAAGCACCTCACTAGACCCTCAAACGCTTTCTTAGATCCTCAAACGCTTTCTTAGACCCTCAGACACTTTCTTAGAAGCTTTCGTATCCTCGGACCTCACCTAAATGTTAAACTACACTTTTTCCTATCCAATTATTCACCATGAGTCAGAGGTGGTTGATCACTGGAAGCAGTCTTTGTAAAGTGAGTTCCTTTAGAGAAGGGAACAGTAAAATGTTACTTCTTTTACTAGACTAGTCTTCAAACGCCCCAGAGACCCAAGAAAGAAACATTTTACCTCAGTAAGCAGGAGGTAGACTCCAAATGGCCTAAGTATCAATTAAAATGACAAACCTATTCATTACCTAGAAAGACACTCTACTAGGTTCCTGCCGAGTCGATGGCTTAGTTGGGGTCCCAGGTCCCAGGGTACGATCAGTTTTTGGCTGTCAGGCCCAGCAAATCTGAGAGGCCTTCCGGTGGAGGAGGAACTTGGGAGACTGACTTTGAGGCAAGTCTGGTGTCCTGTTTGTCCACAGTTTGGACAAGGTACTGGCAGTGGGTGAGGCATTGAGGCAGTTATGTCCAGTGGATAGCGTGCTGCAATCCAAGTGAGGTTCTTTGCCATTGTGCCGATATCTTCTTGGAGACCTTGGGTTGAGGGTGTCACTGCTAGGACTGGGGAGTCTCTGTCATGGTAAGTTTAAGGATCTTAAATGCCATATCCCAACAGCAATAAGTGGTTCCCTGTGGAATTACTGGCCAGTCACCCTAGCCTAATAGGGGAACTCCAGGAGAACGCGAGAGACAGTCTCAAAGAACAAGGTGGGCAGTGCTTCAGAGGAATGGTAGCTGAAGCTGACCTCTGGCCTCTGCATGTTCACATGTGTACATGCACACACATACTAATGTACAAACCCAGCCAACCAAACAAAAAGAAATATACCTATGCACCTCTCTTCTTGCATGCAGGCTAGAGAAAGCCAGAGATGGTTATAAGGTTTCTGCATGCTCTGCAAGGTATTCCTTCTCAGTATCCAGCCATCGTGGGCTGAGACCTTCCTCTTCCTCTTCCCACCCACTCCCCTTTTTGGGGAAGGGGTTCATTTTGGCTGGTTTTGTAGGTATCCAGTCACCGTGGCAGGGAAGTTATGGCGGCTGCAGCGGCTCGGCTTGTGCAGCTTGTAGCAGCTGCTTTTCATATCATGGCTGACCCGAGCAAGATCTCAGGCAGGATCCAGAAGAGAATATTATCTTCAAGGTTCTTTCCTAGTGACCCCCTTGTCCACAAAGGGCTCAGAACCTCCCTAGATGGAGCTACCTGTTGTGGGCCAAGTGTTCAAATACATGCCTGTGTGGAAGGAGTTTCACTCTCAAACACAGGGGGCAGCCTCATATAAGCAAGTGGTTGACAGTCCCTGAGGAGTCTGCTAGTAACCAAGCTGAATCACCAGGCATGAGTGCGAAGAAGTTCCAAGATTCCAGTTCCCAGTTGTTACCCTGATATGGCCCCCTTAGGATAGGGTATAGTGATTATTTGACACCACACTTTGGGGTGACAAAAACTGAAGCCTAGAGAAGAGTTTCAGATTATTCAAAATTGGCAAATGGTGGGCTGAATTAAAAATCAGTTTAGGGATAGGGAGACGGGTCAGTGGGTAAAGTGCTTTAACCACGAGTTCAAGGATCTGAGTTTGGATCCTGAGGATATAGGTGAAACAACACATGGTGGTGCACGTCTGTAATCCCAGTGTTTGTAGGAAGTCAGGGGGTAGACAAGAGAATACTCAGATGTTTATGGGCCAACTAGCCTGGCATATGCAACAGGAAATGAGACCCTGACTCAAACAAGGTGGTTGTTCTGTGACCTCTGAATGCGCATGCTCACATGCACACACACACACACACACACACACACAAACATGCACACACACACACACACACACACACACACACACACACACACACACACCATGCATTCATACAGACAAAGATTTAAAAATATCTTCAGTTTCATGATGAAGCTGGGTGAGACCAGTCCTCACAGGCTGAACATAGAGTGCCTCCTGGCAAGCTGGAAGCTTGGGGATTTACACTGCAGAAGGCCACTAGACTGGCTAGTGCATGCTTTGTAATCCAAGAGCTTGGGAGGTAGAAGAAAAAGGACTGAAAGTTGAAGGTCCCCCTTAGCTACATAGTAAGAGGACAAGGTCTGCTTGGGATATGTGAGACTCTGACTTGAACAACCTTGTTCTCACAATTGTTATAATTATTTGAGGTATGTGCATGTGTCTCTGGAGGTGGATGGGCACTGCAGGCACCTGCAGAGGCCGAGAGAGAGCCTCGGACACCCTGGAGCTGAAGCTGCCGCAGTAGTGAGCCATTGGATACAGGTACCAGGAAATGAATTCAAGAGTTCTTGAAGAGACGAAGCATGTGCTCGTAACTGCTACCCTGACCACTCCTCACTATCTGTAATGAGAGCCCCTTCTACTATTAACCCTATCAGTGCATGCTTCCTGCCTATGGTACTGCATGTGGTGTTCTAGGTACCAGAGGACCGTGATGTCACTTGGATGAAGCACGAGAGTATGAATGAAGACAAAAGACTGGAAGCTGCAGGAAGGTTGGTTACAGGTCAATATAAACAAGACCTCTTAACTAACATGCATCTTCCTCTGGTAGAATGAATGATCCTGAGAGATGGTACAGGGGAGCTCACTGTCTCGGCCGTATGCTTAGACTCGGGGTCAGTCACAGGTGTTATTTCCTGCCCTGGGAACCCCACTTCTGGGATTTTTGTCAAAAAAAAGACTAAAAAACATTTCTCATTCATTTAACTTAAAAATGTCCTCTCTTGAACAGTGTGCTCCTGAAGAGCTCTATAAGGTGTTTTCATAGGAATCTTTATTATCTTTGTAGTCCCCCAAAACAGAATACAGTACTGGGGTTAAATTCATGCTCTAATCCTCTAGGGTGGGTGGCCATAGGAAACTGATTTAGAATATCAAAAGGGCTGGGGTGTGGCTCAGTGGTAGAGCCCCTGCCTAGAATCCCCCAGTGAGAGGCTGGGGTGTGGTTCATTGATAGAGCCCCTGCCTAGAATCCCCCAGTGAGGGGCTGGGGTGTGGCTCAGTGGTAGAGCCCCTGCCTAGAATCCTCCAGTGAGGGGATGGGGGCGTGGCTCAGTGGTAGAGCCCCTGCCTAGAATCCCCCAGTGAGGGGCTGGGGATGTGGGTGAATGGTAGAATACTTGCTTAGCATACGTGAAATCTCCAGGTTGAATCTCCCCTGTTATAGGAAAACAAATGTTTAGTGTCCCAGGGTGATGCAAAAATATGCTTTCTCTTATTCAGGAATGTAGGAGAATTGAATTGCTGAAAATCAGAGGAAAGACATCTGTTGGATATGTTGCTGAGATTTTTTTTCCCCTCTCTCTAAAGAAAATCTTTCAAAACATCTCCATCCTTTTCTACCATTAAGGCTGACAAGTGTCTTCCCACATTCAGTGGCATAGGTGAGGAGGAGAGAAGAGGAAGGGAGGGAGAGGGAGGGGGAACCTCCGATGCTTGTGTGTGCTTTGTGTCCATGTCTATGCATTTATATGCATGCTACACACATGTGTGGTGCTCCAAGGTCAAGGTCAATGTTAAATGTATTTTTCTCATCACTTGACACCTTTATTTTTTGAGACAGAGTCTTTCCCTAAGCCTGAAGCTCATTGGCTTGTAGACTGGTCATTGGTCAGTGAGCTTCAGAGAGCTCCAAGGCTGGGTTTAAAGAGATGATTTTTCATTTTTTTTTTTTTGTTTTGCTTTCAATGTGGGTACTTAGCATGCATCTGAACACAGCTTTTCCTGCTTTCAGTGGCCATTTTCCCAGGCCTTCCCCTGATAACTGTGATGTAGCTGTGATCTCACCACTGTCCCCCTGCCTGAGCCGAACTTTTTTGTCACAGGATATTCCCACATGCTCAAGGCTGGAACCTGTACCATCAGTGCCCCTTTCTGTAGGAAATTCCTCCAACAATCATATTCCTTGTCTTCGTGTTATGTCTATTACATTGTCAGCCCTGCTCCCTGGTCATTTCTCGGTCCCCTGGGGTTGGTGCAGTCTCCTACCAATGTCGATGTTCTGTGTACCATGAGAGCATTGGTGTCACTATATCCAGAGATCACTTTCCAGCATTTAATTCTGCACACTGTTGCTTTGGTACACACTGAACTTAGTTTCTTGTTTGCTTCTCAGATGTGACTCGCTCTAACATCCACGTGTCTAGTGATCCCATCTGTGTGCAAAGCTTAACCGACTCAGGGCTGAGGGAATAGCTCAGCTGATAAAGTGCTTGCCATACAAACATGAAGATGTGAGTCAGGTCTTGAGCTCCCACAGAAAACTCTGGGTGCGTTGACTGTGTCTGAAGAGATAGAGACGGGAGGATCCCTGAAACTCACTGGCTAGCCAGCTCAGTCTAGTTGTATTCCATGTTCAGTGAGAGATTTTGTTTCCAAAAACTAAAGAGGAACATGATTGAGGAAGACACCTGATGTCATCTTCTGATCTCTGAGTACACACATGTATGTGCATGTGCACATACGTTTCACACACATGCACACACACTCTGAGTACACACATGCCTGCATCTGTACTTATAGCTCACACACATGCACATGCAAAAATTAATTTTAAAAGGTCAACGGGTTGAAAAATCAAATCGTCCACTGTCTTCTGAGTCCTCATCTCTTCTTACCTGCCCTCTTCTTTCTTAAGCGAAAGAGCCAGATTCTAGCTGAGAACACAGGATGCTCTTAAGGCCAGAGTCAACCATTCCCCTGTAGCATGCCCTCCCTTAGCTGTGGATGCTATTTCTTCAGCAGCTCCTGAAGACGCACCATCTTTTTCATCCTGGCTGCTACTGTTCCTTCCTAATTAACAGTGACAATGGCCTCCTAGCAGGTCTCCTGGCTTCTAATCGGTTCCAACCCCAAGCCAGTCCATGGCCTGAATGATTTTTCTAAAAATAATTCTGATCATGTTGTTTAAAGTCCTTGGGAGTGGGGGCATATGTAGCTCAAGGTGAAAATGCTTGCTTCGCTGGCTTGAGGCCCTGGGTTCCACCTCTAGCTCAGCCCAAACATCACTCTTTCTGGCTGTTCATCTTCCTCACTGTAAAATTCAAACACTGGGCATCTGCATGTGCTGTTCCTCCACTGTGACCCCTTTTGCTCTTTTTTTTTTTTTTTGCCTTAATTATTACTGTTATTATTATTATTCTGAATTTTTTGTATGTGTGGTATTTTGGTTAGGCATAATATTGCTAGGATGAAAGGCCATAGCCAAAAGGGTTCTGAGGAAGGAAAGGGTTTATTGGCCTTACATCTCCACCTCACAGTCTATCATTGAATGAAGTCAGGACAGGAACTCGCACAAGGCAGAAGCAGGAGGCAGGAGCTGATGCAGAGGCCATGGTGGAGTGCTGCTTACTGGCTTGCTCCCCATGGCTTGCTCATCCTGATTTTTTATAGAACCAGGACCACCAGTCCAGGGATGGCTGCACCCACAATGGGCTGAGCCTTCTCACATCAAACACTAGAAAACGCTCTGTAGGTTTGCCCACTGCTGGATCTTATGGTGGCTTTTTCTCATCTGAGGCTTCCTCTTCTCCAGTGACTCTAGCTTGTGTCAAGTTGAGCTAAAATTACTCGGCACAAGTGACCCCTTGTCAATTTGTCACAAACACATCACTGTTAACAACCTTTCCTTTCTTTTCCATGCCCCCCAAATCACACATTAACATCAACATTACATTACAAACATTCCAAAGTCTTTAAACATGAAAACACTTAAAGAATTCAGGCTTTTAAAAATATCCATTCTCTTTAAAAATTCAGAGTCTTTTAAAATCCAATGTCTCTCAACTGTGGGCTCCCATGAAATCAAAAATAAATGAAATAGTTTCTTACTTCAAGAGAGAAGAACCAGGCCAGAGTCACAAGCAAATCAAGGAAAGCAAAAACTCCAACAATGTAGATATTCAATGTCCCATTCCACTCAGGATCTTCTGGGCAATTCCGAAACGCCTGGTCACTTCTCTCGCTCTGCCCTCTGCAGCACACACAGCTTGTCTTCCACTTCACAACTGATGCTCTTCTTGGTGGTCATTCCATGGCTCTGGCATCTCCAGAACTGCTGGGGTCCCTTGTTGTAACTGGGCTGCACTTTCATCAGTAGCCTTTCATAGGTTCTTGTCATGGTTCCAAGCCTCAGCTTCTCTGTATGATCCCTTCAGTTCTGAGTCTTCAGCTGCCGCTGAGGTTGCATCTTCATCAATGGCCTCTCCTGGCCTCTCACAGTGCCAAGCCTCAGCTGTGCTCCATGACCCTTTTCATGCCTTCAAAACCAGGACCACCTGGGTGACTCTCACACTCCTGAATTCAGCTGCCAGCCCCAGGTATAACTTCGGCTGCCTTTGGAACACAGCTTCTGTGTGCTGACCGCCAGGAAGCAGTTCCCAGAAGATTTCACCTCGATGATGCTGGTCTCTTCTTAATCACTGTTGATTTCTTAGCTTCAGCTGACCAGCATCAATTGTCCCAGTAAAGCAAAGGTTTCGCTTTAGTGGTTCTGGACTCTTGTTAATTGTAGCTGACTCTTCAGCTCTGGTGGACCAGAATGGCAGATTCTTAATTCAAACTAGCAAATATGCAATGGCCCCAATAGTCTTTAAGTAACCCTCAAACTTCCCTCTGAAATGTCACAAGCCAGACCTTCATCTGCATTTCTCTCAACACTTTTCTTCCAAGCTCTCATAGAACTGCCCACCAAGCTTTGAACACTCAATGACTTTTCTTGCCCAAAGTTCTAAGTCTGTCTATAATCTCCCCAAAACCACGTGGTCATTTCTGTCACAGCAAGACCCAACTATCCTGGTGCCAACTTCTGTCTTAGTTAGGGTATCCAATCCTTCAATGAAATACCATGACCAAAGGTAAGTTGGGGAGAAAAGGGTTTATTTGGTGTATATTTCCACACTGTAGTGTATCAGTGAAAGAAGTCAGGACAGGAACTCAAACTAGTCAGCACATGTGTGCATGCAAGTTTCTCTGTGTGCGGTGTCTGAATATATGTTTGCCGAGACATGTGTATGTGTGGTGATCAGAGGTTAATCTCAAATCTTTTTTTTGTCTTTTAACACAGCATCTCTTCATTACCTGGAGCTCACTGATTAAATTAGACTGACCAACCAGTGAGCACCAAAGATCTGCCTGTTGCCATCTCTCCAGTGCCAGCATTTCAGATGTATACCACGGCTCACCAAGTTTATGTGTCCCCACGCTGGCCAGGCAAGCCCTTTACACTTAGTGAACCAGCTATACTATCAAAGTAGGTTTTCTTTTGGATCTTTGAGAAAATGGTCTCACTTTGTAGCCCAGGCTGACATGCAACTTGGTACCTAGCTCAGGCTACCAATTTGAGGCCATCTTCCCTCATGCTTCCAAGTGTTGGGATGTAGGCATGAACCACCATACCTGACCGGTTCAGTTTTACTCACCCTGCCATTTTCAGCATAGAATATTACGTCCCTGGGAACACTTGCCTGGAGTCTCAAGGCTGTAGCATGATTCTTAGATAGCTGGATGTGCTTTTGTTTATCATGCAATTATATTCGTTGTCTCTTGTGGGAACTGGGGCTAGTGCCACTCAGATGACTAACAAAAGCTATCTAGTGGCACACATCTTTTATTCCAGCATTCAGAAGGCAAGCAGGCTGATGTTTGTGAGTTTGAGGCCAGCCTGGTCTACAGAGCCAGTTCTGGGCCAGCCAGAGCTACATGATAAGACACTGTCTCGAATCAATCAATCAAATCAAATCAATCAATCATTAATCAATTAATCTACTTTCTGAGAGTGACAATTGAGGGTTAACTTTCCACCCACAGTGATCAAACAAGTGTGTAGTGGGATTGTCTGGAGGGCTTGTCAACGTACAGGTGGTGTGCTCTGGTTCCTAGTTCATGGTTCAGTAGTTTGGAGCTGGTAAGACTGAGGAGGGGAGCTGTCCCTTAAGGAACTATGCTTCTTAGGCGAGGCATGATGGCACAAGCCTGTCATTCCAGCACTTGTGAGGTGCAGGCAGAAGGATCAGTAGTCCAAGGACAGCTTCAGCTATATGGGAAGTTTAAGACCTGGGTTTCAGGAAACCCTGTCTCAAAAACAAGTGAGTAAGATCCGCTCCATCCTATTTAAGGATGCCTTGGAGCCGAGGGGTCCCTTCAAAGGAAGCGATAGACATTTGGGGGTTCATGCATTTCTAGTCTCTCTCCTTTTCATGGCACCGCTCATAGGAAGCTTTCACGTGGTGGTTTCAGCTTTTGAAAATGTTCGAAGCAGGCTGGGTGGGCTCGAAGGGAACCAGAGCACACACCCCATTGGGACTCAAAGGCAGCACCTGGAGCTGCTACTTGCTCATTAATAGGTTGCCAGGCAACAGAACAAAGGTGAGGCTGAGCTGGGATTAGCAATTGGCAGGCATCTGAGAGAGAGCCACAGAGGGAAGCCTGCTCATCAAGAGAGGACCACAGGGGCCGGGTGGGAGGAACCCTCAGGATGTAACTGGGGCTATGGTTTGCACGTGAGAGAGGCACAATGTGGAGGTGAGGACACATTTGGGTCATAACTTGCCTTCTAATAGGATTGGGGATTATTTTTCTCAGAAGAACCACTGAGAACCCATTAGGGATATTTCTTAATATAGGTAAGAAATGACTTCTTGGGTTCCTCACCATGTGTCTCTTACAAACAGGCTTTATCAATTCATTCTGAAGACGTGTATTTACATTTGAAAAACATTAACAGTATAGAAAAAAATATAATTTCATGTGTCCTGGAGAAACCTATTGTGAGTTGCTATTATTCTTTCAGAAAAAAAAACAAAAACACAGTTGGGATTATTCTACATTTGTTTGTTCTAGAATGATTTTTTTTTAAAACCAAACCCTTTCACTATCTAAAGTGGATGTTTCTTTATTGGTGCTCTTAACTCTACTTTTTTAAAAAATTGTTTTTTTTTTTTAACTGTTATTGCTTTCCTTTTTTATTGTTTGATCATTTCATTCATATACTCATATAACAAATTCTGGCTATTTTCACTCATCCCCCTTCCTCACCTCCTCCCTCTGCTGGAAACCCTCCTGACCATCCCTCCTGCTTTCATGACTTGTTTCTGTCATGAGCTCACTGAATTTTTTAGCTTTACTTGCTTCATTGTGGTTGGGAAGTTATTCAGCAGAGCAAGGACAATTTACCAGTGGCCACACTACTGATGGATGTGATAATCCTCCCACAAGAATTAATCACCAACAGTCCTTCCGGGAGGGCTCCTCCCCAATTCTTCTCCTCCCCCTCCCCCTCCCCCTCCCCTCCCCTCCCCCTCCCCTCCTCCCCCTCCCCCTCCTCCTCCTTCAAAGATTTATTTATTTTATATCTGTGAGTACACTGTAGCCATCTTCAGACACCAGAAGAGAGCATCAGATCCCATTACAAATGGTTGTGAGCCACCATGTGGTTGCTGGGAATTGAACTCAGGACCTCTGGAAGAGCAGTCAGTGCTCTTAACTGCTGGGCCATCTCTCCAACCCTCCTCCCAGATTCTTGACGTAATGTTGATGGACCTGATCTTGTGCGAGTCTTCTGCGGATAACCACAGCTGTAGTGAGTTCATGAGTGGAACGGCTATGTCATGGGCAGAGGACATCCTTTTGTTGTTCATCTTCTCCATCATTGGCCCTTTCATTCTCTCTGTCCCTTCTTCCAGAATGTTCCCGGAGCCCTGTTATAGCTGTCTCAACTGGGGCCATAGATTCTATTCTTCAACACTTTAAACTATTCCTTAACAGTCATTGAGAGTTATCATATGAATGTACCATATTACTTGTTTGGAGCTATTGTTAGCAATGTTGAAATGAAAAGCCTTATGTGTAGGTGAGGTGTTATGACAGGGTAATTCATATTTAAAAGTTAGCCGGGAGCAAGTGAAGGTGGGAGTCGGGATGGGAGATGGCTCAGGAGGGAAAGGACTGGAACTCAGATCCCAGGCACTAATGAAATTGGAGTAGTGGCCTGCCTGTAATTTCAATGCTCAGGGGCAGAGACAGGGACTCCTGGATCGAGCTGGTCAGTCAGATTAACCAAATGGACTAGCTCTGCATCAATGTACAATGTGGAGAGCAATTGAGAAAGACACCAGATATCAACCTCTGCTCTCCACATGTACAGACACACACATGCGCATGCGCGCACGCATGCGCGCGCATGCGCGCGCGCGCACGCGCGCGCACACACACACAAACACTTAGCACACACACACACACACACACACACACACACACACTTAGCTATAGATAGGCCAACAGGAGCAGGGTTGGGGGTGAGAAGTGGAGGAGGATCAACAAAAACAATGTATGAAAACTGACATAATAAAATCATTTAATATATGCTATATGTATGCTAATATATATGCTAATTTAAGAAACAAATGTGAGTGTAAAGTCTAGGTTTCTTTCTAGAATGGCCCTTACATTTGTCCACTCCAAAGTCTTGGAATTTTGTCTGTTTCTGAGACAACGTTTCTCTGTGTAGCTCTGGCTGTCCTGGAATTCTGTAGCGCAAACTGGCCTCGAACTCAGAGATCTGCCTGTCTCTGCCTCCCAAATGCTGGTTTCGAAGGCATGCACTGCCACTGCCCAGCTGTCAGGAATGTATTTTGTGTGTTTCTTGAATCGTTTTCTTCTCTTTGTTTTTCCTTTCCTTTAACAATGATTTTTATTTCTGTTTTAAGCATGTGTATATGTGTGCATTTGTTCATGTGAGTGTGGCACCCATAGAGAGCCGAGGGGGTTGAGTCCCTGCAGCTGGAGTTACAGGCAGTTGTGAGCAGCCTAAGCCCAGGTTTCCAGCAAGATCAGTGCTCTCAACCGCTCAGCCATCTCTCCAGGCCCTGAGCATCCTGCACTCTTATATTTATTATTAGAGAAAACCTATTTACATAGATATTAATGCTGTATTCAGCCCCATCCAATCCCGCCATGATAATGCTTTTCAATTCATATACATCTGCATCTATTATTGTTTTAGGAAATTGCATATTTTCTTTAAAAAAAAAAAAAACCCTAGCACTATTATTTATAAAAAACGTTCTGTTCATGTCATGTCCTATAAGAAGATAGAGCAAGAGAAGAGCAGAAGAGAGCAAGAAGCAGCCCTGTTCATCATCTTATTTAATTTTCAAAGGCTGGCTGGGTGTGTGCCTCAGTGGTAGAGTGACTGCCTAACGTCCACAGGGTCCTGAGTTCATCCTCAGGACCATTAATGAAAATAACAAAACCCATTCCTCCCTTGGGCACAAAGATGTAATTAGTGACCCACAAAAGAAACAGACCATTTGGAAGTCTTGCTTAAGTTCATATTCTAACCCAGCAGTCTAAGGGCAGGGCTGATGAGGGCTTTGCATCTGCCCCAGGTAAGGTTGATGCTCCATGGGCTTTATTCACAATAGCCAGTCTTGAGATTGTAACAAGACTTAGCCAAGTGAAGCAGCGAGGGAAGGAAGGACATACATTTTGAGTTCTGCATTTTGGCACATGAATGAGTCAGCCTGCCCTACAAAATGACACCTTATCCTAACAAACAAACAAACCCAATGAGGGGAAAACATTGATAGTCTTCATGACCATTCTAACTTTTGGGGAAGGGTGTTCTTCCCTATGTAATTAATGGGGGGGGGGGGACTCTGTTTTATTAGAAAGTAGAGCTAGCTATAGCATTTTTTTTTTTCTTCCAGGGCTAGTGTTTGAACAGAGGACCTGTCTGTATGCTAGACACAGGTCCTTCCACTGAGCTATGTAACCTGGCCTTCTTTTTACTTTTTATTTTGAGACAGGGTTGTTAAGCTCCAAGCCTGGCCTTGAATATGCTGCCATTCTGCCTCAGCCTCTGGAGTAGCTGGGGTGACCGGTTTGCATCACCAGGTCTGGCTTACAGTTCATTTTTGAAGAGGAAAATGAATTATGGTTATCGATGTTCTGGAATATGTAGCTAGAACGGTTTTAAAGGAGAACCTTCACAAATAAAAACGTTCATTTCTTGAGGTCTTGTTGAGCCCGGTAAAATTAAGGTGAAAGGTTAATTGGTGTTATGGGAGAAATGCCACAGGTCTGCTTGACTAGTTCCTTTCCCTAGCACTAGGAACAGGTCCTTTTGTATCATTATTTCATTTTTTTTTTAAAAAAAAGATCTTATTTTATTTTATTGTGTGAATGTGTGTGTGGTCTGGATGATGACCCTTGCAATCAGGCTGGTAGCCAGCAAGCCCCAGCCATCCCGGTATCTAGTCTCCAAAACGCTGAGTTTATAGGTGTCCATGGTCACATCTGGCTTTTAAGTTTGGTGTCGGGGATTCAAACTCATGTCCTCATGATTATGCTGCATGCTCTCTTCCCCACTGAGACACCGCCTTAGCCTCTTGTGATCTTCTTGCTCAACCTCCCAAGTGTTGGGATTATAGGTTTGTAGCACCATGCTTGGCTTCTCTTCGTACTGCTATTATTGGGGCGGGGTGGGGGAAGACTAGCTATCATCCAAGCAGACTTCCAGATAGTGACTAATGGGTCCTGTAAAAGGCATACAGGCTGACAGGGAAAAAGACTTACCGGAGGACCCAGGAGAGCCAGATTCTTGCTCAGACTTCAGCACAGCTGGTTTGCATGTATTAAACCCTCCTGGCTTCATTTCTTCCACTATAGAATGGAGACTGTAATAGAGCCTTACTTTTCCAGGATGATGCTGGAATAAAACGTTTCCCTGAGGGGCCCCCCAGACCTTCTCTGTAGCAGCAATGTCTTCTATCTTGATCTCCCATAAACCGACCATACCTTGACTTCCTTTTCTCATTTGCAAGCAAGTTTGCATGAAGCTTTCTGCTAACTGCAAGCTAAATCACAGGGGGGGAAAACGCTGTGGACATTTCTGGAGTATGCAAAAGTCAAGAAGCTGCTAACGTCCCATTGGTGCCCACATTATAAGGGTATAAAGATATATATTATAGGTAATAGGGAAAGCTGAGCTACAGGGGAAACTCAGAACCGGTGGAGCAAGGGTGTTTCCTGACAAGCACTGCAACATGGGACCAGGGAAAGGGAGAAGACCAGCGTTCTTACTCAGTGTGGATTAGGTCATTTTCTTGCAACAGACTTGTGAGGTGGGAATTATTCCCAACTTCTTTTTTCCCCAGAAACTTAATCAGCAGTTTGCTCAAATTTCACAACTTGGAAGAGCAGAGCTAACCCACTAGGTCAGATAATTCCGCTTCCCAGGTACATAATCAGCCCCACCCCGCCCCCACCCCACTCCACCCTTCATCTCTGAGCAAAGCAGCGGTGCTTACAAGTGGAGAGGGTAAGATTTACACCCTTGACCTTAGACAGGTCACGTCACCTTTGTAAACACCAGTTACAGCAGTTTGGTGGGTGAGATGGTGCTGCCCGGCGCTCCCAGAGTCCAGTGTCCCAGCGTCGTGCCCCACCCCCCAGCACAGCAGACACTGCTCATTTATCCGTTCTCCCGGCATTTACATACGCCTGTAAGCCTGTAGAAATCCACATAGTTGGCAACAGAAATGACAAATACCACCTTCCTCCACTCCTGTCAGAACCCACATGTTCTCGGGGTGCCATAGCTGAGGGGACACTTCTCTTCCCTAGCAACCATTGTCCATTTAGAAGCCCTGGTTCCCCAGAGAGCAGTGCACATTTTGGATGCGTTTAATAAAAAGGAATAACCTTTGCTTTTTCGTAGCATGTGTAGGAAAGGGCAAAAGGCAAAAAGACTGGGTCCTCAGAGTTCTTAACCCACCAATCCCATCTGTCACTATCTCTGGGCCTCAGTTTCCCCACTGTTAATACACTCAGATGTATCAAGAGGCAGTTCAGTGCAGGGACTCTGCGAACAGGAATTGGCTCTAACTCGCAAGTCTCAGCCCCTCGCCTGGGGCTTTTTGTTGGCAGGGACAACCATTAATCACAACAGCACTAGTAAGTTGACACAACACACTTCCTAGGGAGCCAGCCCCTGGCAGGGCACACTCCCTGTCTCTTTGGCCTTCTAGTCATAGATGACCTCATTCAAACTCCATCACAAGCTCTCCGACAACTTCTAAAAACGCAGGACCGGACTGTTAATAATCCCCCCCCCCTCAAGTTCCCCTCCCATAAAAATCCCAGCCTCTAGGCTCCAGCGTGCTGAGTTCACCCCATAAACTCAGTTAATGGTTACCACATGCTGCTGAGGGTCCGCGCCCATCCGACCTCTCCACCCCTGCATGCTCCCCAGGCCCTGGGATGTCGGAATCTTTCCCCTGGAGGCCCTTCCTCCAGATCTTCCTACGCACAGCGGGAAGTACCCTGTGCTGTGGTCCTGCTGGCCACGCATGACCTTGGACGCCTCTTCCAAAGCCATGTTCACTCCTCAGAATAGGTTGCGCGTTTGCGCCCCACGGTGCCTCCGGTTGCTGGGAACTGGAAACTCGATCGCGCGCCTTTCTCTTTTGCAATGACAGCAACTTGGCTCAGAACCATCCCGGCATCAGAGTCCCTGTCTGGAAGCTGGGAGGCTCCCGGGACGCATGGAGGGGCGTGCCCACTGGCCCTCCGCTCCCTCGGGTTCAGCTGGGACTGCGGTGCCAGGGGGCCGCCACACCTGGTGTCGTCCCTCCCGCGACGCTTGTTGCTCAGCCCCGGGGGCTCCTGGCAAGGGAGCAGGCACCGCCCGCCTGAGCACGCCCCGCAGACTAGCCCGCCGGGGAAGCGCGTGCCGAGACGGCGCGCCGGCTGCAATCCCCGCCGCGGGTCCCTAGGGGGCGCAGCGGGCGCGGGAAGTCGCTCTGGGCCCTGGCACGAAATTGCAAGCGGGCGGGCGCGGCGAGTTTGAAAACAAGCGAGCGCCGTGGGGGCGGGTCCCAGGCGCGAGAGCCGCCGGGCTCGGCCAATCAGAGGCGGGCGGCGGGCGCGGGCGGCGCGTGCGGCCGGGCTGTGAATGGGGCGCGGCGGTCGCGGCGGCCGAGGCGAGAGCCGGCGCGCGGGCGGGCGCACTTTCTCCTCAGCGCCGGGCGGGGGCGGCGGCGGCAGAGGCGGCGGCAGAGGCGTTCTGCTCAGCTCCCCTCAGAGAGCGCTGCGGGGCCGGCGCTGCGCGGCTGCGAGGAGCGGGGGCGACGTGCCGGGCATTTCCCCGCTCGCTGACAACTTCTCCTCGGCCCGGCTCGCTGTTCATCGGAGCCCGGACGCCGCCCCTCGGCGCTCGCCGCTGCCTCAGCGGGTCTGCGCGTTCCCGCCCGCCCAGCCCGTCCCGCGGCGCCCGGGGGTGGCGGCTCCGCGGCATGGCCCGCGCCCGGCCCTCGGTGGCGGGCGGCGGAGGCGCGGCGCCCCCTGAGCGCGCGGGGCCCGGGCGGCCGCCGAGGAGCCGGACCGCTCACCACTGCGACCCCGAGCGCCCCGGGCTGCGCGCAGCGCCCAGGACCCCCGGGCCCGGTGCGGGCCGGCGGGAGGCAAAGTTGAGGCCGGGCCGCGGGTGGTGGGCGCTGCTGTTGCTCCAGTTGCACTTGCTGCGGGCGCTGGCGCAAGGTAGGTGCGGGCCTGACGCCGTGACACCCCCGAGGTGGACTTTGTGGGTGCTTCCCGGGGTGGGCTTTAGGGGTGCGCAATCCCGGGGTGGACTCCTGAAGCGCGCGCTGCCAGAGGTGACACCCCGGGGGTGGACTTTGTGGGCGCCACCAGGTCTGTATTATGAATGGACATCTCTGAGGTGACTTTGCGAGTGGACACCTATGGGCTAGGCTTCAGGGGTGCACCATCTTGGGGTGACACCCCGCAGTGTACTTTGTGGTTGCTACCTGGGATAGGCTATGTTGTGAGTGGGCACCTCTGGGCTGAGTTTCAGGGCTTCGTAGGGTCACACCTTTGGGATGTACTTTGGGATGTATATGAGTGGAAATCCCTGAGGTGACTTTGCAAGTGTTATACCTCTGGGCGGAGGTTTAGGGGTACACAATCTTGGGTGACACCTTTGGGTGGATTTCTTGAGCGCCACTTGGTCTGCATTATGAATGGACATCTCTGAGGTGACTTTGCAAGAGGATGCCTATGGGCTGGGCTTGTAGGGTGCACAATCTTGGGGTGACACCCTGTGGTATACTTTGTGGCCACCATCTGGGATGGGCTGTTATGAGCAGATACCTTTGGACTGAGTTTCAGGGCTGCACAGTCTTGGGGTAACACCTTTGGGGTGAACTATATTATGGGTGGACATCACTGAGGTGACTTTGCAGGTAGATACCTCAGGACTGAGCTATAGAGTTGTACAGTCTTGGGATGACACCTCCAGGGTGAACTATGGATGCACACTCCTAGGATGGGCTGTGGGGGTGCACACTGGAGTCTTGGAGTGGGCGTCACCTGGGATAGACTGTATTAGGACTGAGCATCCCTGGGGTGGACTTTAGAGATGGACACAGCTGGGCTAGGCCTTGGGGGTGTGAATTCTAGAGTGCACACCTCTGGGATGGACTGTTTGAGCGATCATCTCCTACATTATACGAGTACACATCCCCGGAGGACTTTAGGGTTGATACTCCTGGGGTGGATCCTGTGGGGTATGTTCAGCCCGGAGTGGGCTAGGGATAAATATCGTGGGGGTGTACACTGAGGATGTATACTACTGGAGTGGACAACTCTGACGTGGACCCCTGGGTGCTCACACTTTGGTTGGATTCTATAGATATAGATGAGTGCTGTTTGGAGTTAACGTCTTTGGGGTGGACTCTTGGGGTGCTCGCCACCTGGGGTGGATCCCCTAAGGTAGACTTTGTGGTTGCGGTGTGGAGTCACCTCGAGGTTGTGGGTGCCCGTCTGCGCAGTGTTTGGAACTTGGCGAGCATTTAGGGTTCCGTACTCTCTGAATCACCGAGTCAGGACTGCGCTAGGTCCGGAGGCAGTTAAGGGGTTAATGCGGTGTGTCTCTAATCCGCGCTGCAATCAGAGCGCACAGACACCGAGTAGAGGAGCTGAGAAGCTGGAGAATGCGCCCTGTGTGTTGTGTGTTGCATTTTCTTTTCTTTCCTTTTTTTTTTTTTTTTAATTTTTTAAAAAAAATTATCGGAGCCCTGGAAGAACCTTTAAAGTCGAGCCCTAAGCCATTGAGGCTTCAAAGAACGCCCAGCGCGTCCTATTGCACTGATTAAACATGAGCTGATTCGTATCTGAGTCTGCACCGCAGAGTCTTGTTAAGGATGAGTGACATCCGCGGTGGACTTCAAATATCAAGTGCCAGTCACCACCAGCCGCCCTTTCCCTCCCTCTCCCCAGGGCTGCCCCCTACCCTCAGTACTGATACTTCACCCGAGTGGGCGAGTGGGCGCCTTCTACTCCGTGGAGCAAAACTTTGAGAGCCCACAGCTTTGCCTCCGAGCTTTGTTTCCTTCCTTTCGCTTCTGTTTGGAATACGGAGCTGTTCTCTGAAAGAAGGAAAGAGGATCTGCCGATTCTGGGTGACCTTTTGCAAATGGAGATGGAATCTCTCCCGAAAGAGCTTTCCCTCCTAAATCTGGATTTCCCCTGCTTAAACCCGAAGCATGCATGTGCTGGTCAGCTTCCTCTTGCCCATGGAGGTTGCTGGTCTAAAAACAGAATAAATAAATAAATAAATAAATAAATAACATTAAAAAAAAACAGGCATAATCCTGTTAACATGACTTTTGATGGAGTCTTTAAAACAGATTAGTGAATCTGGTTTGCACTTGGTAGTTTAGAAAAATTAGCTTCCGAGTTCATTGCTTGTATTCTGGAATCTTACCACAATAAGGAACTGGGTATTTGGAGATTGCAGGAAACAGGAATATTACATGTAAATTATTAATAGCTGTGTTCTCTGTTATATGTGCCAATGAGTTATGTGTGGTAAAAAAAAAAAACCAGTTATTTAAATGTAGCAGTTAAAAGTCTGACTTCAAAATTGCAATGAGATAGCTTAACAAGTACCTAATGACTTAATATTCTTATTCAAGCTTATCTAATGTTATCCGAGTGGCAGCCCTTTTCCCAGTAGGTTTTGATAAATGCCCCCTTTCATGTTCTCTATATAGAAACAAATCATTGTTTCTGGTTACTTTAACCCCTCCACACCTGACATATTCATTTCACTTGTTTTGGGTGCCACTTTTTTATCTAAAGATGTTATCCGGGAGAAAAAGCGTTTACTGGTTGTGTAAAATGGAATCTGTAGCTTGTCAGAGAAGCCAGGTTCAAGTAAAGAAATCGAGATCACTTAGGATGACCTTCAGAGATGGAGTTCAGTTTCTCTCCCTAAAAATAAAAGTGACATTCACTTGACAGTCACCTGTACATGTGAAGATTGGTGAACCACTTTGAGCTGTGGGAAAGACCACTTAGAGCCCTTGTTTCGAAGTATATCCAAGTTTGTCAGCTGCATCTTGCAGGCTGTGTACAGCATTGTCCTTTCACAGTAGCAATGTTAGTGGAAATCATTAATTTTTATACATGCGTGTACTCAAGCAACAGTCTTACTTTCAAGGGAAGGAAATCTTTTATTCCTTCTTGCTAGTAAAAACACAGGTACCCATTTTACATTTGTGTGGTGCAAGAAAGTATGCAGACCTTTTAGTGTAAAATTTCAATAGGTTGTCACAAATTTTAAATTCATCGACAGGTTTCTGTTCTTTGTGCTATGTGAAATGTATAATATATCCATCATCTTTTATATCGTATTGAAAATTCATATTACAGAGGAGATGTCACCATTTGACAAAACCTCATGTATCTTGAAAATGAAAATTCCAGTGCTGCTGTCGAGATTTCTGATGGGATGATGAGTTGGTCATATGCACAGGAATGCATTCTCTAGAATCTTATCAGATAAAATGTAACATTTTGCATGGAACAGTTACCACTAAGTTGAAACTGTCATAATGCCATATTGATACTCTGCATCTATCTGAGGCTGTTTCTAATTCCCCTGTAGGCTTTTCCTCTTAGGATACTTTCTATGGGTTGGTTTGGTCATGATTTGTAGCAGACAAGGAGGGCAACTGAATTACTAAAAGTTATGTATGTATGGCTAAAGTTACAAACAGGAAATATATTTCTGGCTATAATGTGAAGCACCAGGTTTGGATCTTACAAGTGTAATTGCAATATATACTACAGTTTCTTCCCTGTGCACGAAAATGGAAACTCCCGTTACATACTCCACTTATTGGTGTGTGTTTAATTGTTGAGGGCTTGTCTGGATTCCTAAAGAGCCAAGTTGTTACTTCTGGAAGGCAGGTGGCAATGCATGCTTTCTTTATGCTGTACACCATGGATGAATAGTTCAGAAAGGGGGCTTCTGAGGCAAGGGATATATCATAGGGACAGAGGTGTCCTGGGCTAGCACTGTGGTAGGCATAGGACAGAAGCAGGGAGATCCCCTGAAGAGGCTTGGCCAATCAGGTTAGCAGAATTTCTAAGCTCTCTATGAGAGACCCCATCTCAAAATAAAATGTTACTTCCAGTCTCTTGGACCTGCTCTTCTCAAACACTGGTATGCATCAGCATCAGGTGGGACATTTGAGAGAGTGCAGGACCAGCTCATTTCCTGTGAGCCACCAAGTGCTTTTCAGGTGACTGTCATGTCCACTGTCATTTAACAATTCCTGGCTGCATTGCTTTGTTGTCTCACTACAGTTACCAGCTGGCTTTTAGGAAACTTCCTCAACCCAGTGTTTCACAAACTTGGCTGCACACTCGATCCTCTGGGAGTTTTGAAGCAGGATTGTACTACTGGGCTTCCTTGACTTGAAGTTTGGACTAGGCAGTAGGATTTTGAGACTCCCCAGTTGATTCTGATGATTAGTCATGTTTGGGAACTACTGTTCTGTGTGACTCCATTCTCCCTTTAATCTTGTCCTCAAGCCTTCAGATCTAAGTGGCTTCTAAGGACCTGCAGCCTGTGTTTGCTCATAGGTCCTGAGCTCATTTCTAGTCAGCCCTTTTCATTCATATAGTGTTCCTTGTTAATGAGACTGTTCAGCTCCTGACTCGAGCTACTCATAGGATTGTATTAGAATCATTAGTGACATTTATTTATATGACAGGGTTTCCCATGACCCAGGCTCCCCAAACAAATTCACTGTGTAGCTAAGGATGACTTTGAACTTCTGATCCTCTGGCTTCTATATCTTGAGTTCTGGGATTCTGTAATACCTGTGACATCATAACCAGTTTATCACTAGTGAAGTTAAAGAATACAGTTGTGTAGGCTTCACCTCAGACCTGCTATGTCTTAGAATGTATTTTAAGAGTCCATGTGCTAGAGACATGACTCAGTGGCTTAAGAGCACATGTGGGGGTTCACACCATCTTTAATTCCAGTTCCAGGAGATTTGATGTCCTCTTCAGGCCTTAGAGGGCACTGCACATATGTGGCACACAGGTATACATTCGGGAAAAACACCCATACATGTATTTTTTAAAAAAGAGTTCTTCTTATGAGATTTCCATATTCTACTTTTTCTATCCTTGTGTTGCTAATCCCATGATCTTACTGAAGTCATTGACACTCTTACCCTGTTTTCCTATGATCTGAGCTACTTTCCTCCATGCCATTTCCCAGCTGTGGGGAAGGTCTGCTAATTATCCTTTCTGCCACTTGTTTGATGGAGAAATAACAAAACAGTGTTAATTGAGGTCACTGCAAGTCTAGCCTCCCTTTGAGCGCCTACTGTTTTCCATTAGTTCATATGTGCTTTGTGTTTCTCTCCTTTTCTTACCCTCTGACCTGGTTCCTCGATTCTGTAGTTTGAATTTGAACTGGAACTTGGGTTCCAGACCACCTTGCTTCACTAGAGATTTTTACTAAGTCAGTGCTCAGACACTGAATCAAATCTTCCTAGACTGTACATTTAACAGAGGGCCATTAGTTACTTGATTGGCTAAACCAATTTCTGTGCAGTCTGCATCTAACTACCTGTAGTTCTTCTTTAATGTTCCCTTATGAACCAAGCACCAAGATGCTTATTCTTCACACAATCCCCTTAAACATTTGTGTGTGAGTGTGTTTGTGCATGTACTATACAACACTAGTATGGATGTCAGAGGATAACTTGAGGATTGATTCCTTTCACCAGAAGGGTCCTAGGTATTGACCTCTCAGGTTGTCAGGTTTGTGGCAAGCACCCTTGCCCACGGAGCTGTCTCACAGGTCCCAGCAACTCTTGAGAGAAGGTAGTACTTTGGTTTTTTACTGATTTGCTCAAGGCTCCAGGATGAGTTCTGATGAAGCCTGAAGAGAAAAGCCTGGTCCAATATCTATGAACATAGCTTGGGTTTCCCTGTAGCCTGTGCCGTTGGAAGGATTACATCACAGGCATGATCATGAGCCAATAAAAGTCACTTTAGAGAATTTGGAGGATGGAGAAAAGAAATGTGCATACCATCTTCTGGTCACCCAAACCCTGTCTCCTAATAAAATAGATGTTGTCACTTTGGTATTCCCTCACCTCATCCATTTTTCTTTTTACAATACAACTTGAACTCCAGTTGAGTGTACAGTGTGCTGCCACCCCAAAGGTGGACCATCAGGAGTAAGCATTAGGAGGACATTTGGAAAAACTCCTTTTACTACTTTAAAGTACATCGAATTTAAGGCTTATAGATGTAGAGAATGTACAACATAGATCTTTTGGTTAGTACTTTGCTGTAGCATGTGTGTTCTCTAACAACAAACAATTAAGTTCAGCCCCCTGCAGGGATTGTGCCCAGCTGGGAAGTCCTGTATCCTACACACTGGCTTCAGACAAAGTGGGGTCTGTGAACGAGGCTGGTGTCTAAGTGATACAAGCTTTGCAGTTAATTAAATTTTATGTTAGCATTCTACAAGTCCTGTGTCTTTGCTGTTGTCACATGGGATTGGAGTTTTAGATTGTACTGTGCCTTTCTGCCTCTTTCTGACCTTGTTTTGGGGTCTTCAGAGGTCAGGTTAGTGAGATCCACTCACTAAAATTAGATTGTGGGATGGTCACGGGGTAAGGGGGAGCACTGAGATCTGTGTAGGCTCTGACTTAGGATTTTCTGCGAACAAAGCAGTGTGAGAGAGAGGGCCCCACGAGTCCAGTGCTTGGCAGCTGAGTGAAGCTGAGGGTGGTTACAAAAGTAGTTTAGAAAGTGTGTACTATAGATCAGAAGGGATTATTTAAAAATAAATTTAATATACATGTTATTACTTGGTTAAATACTCCTAGTAAGCAGCAATGCATATGGACATTCTAAGTTCACATGGTTTCCTTTAATATAATTAATTTGATGTCAGCATTCTACAAGACATTAGGAATTACCCCCAAGTTTTGCATCTCTTTTAATGAGAGTGTGTAAATATTTGTAATCTTAATAGCGGGAAAGAATGTATTTTCTCAGCTAGAGGTGTTGTTTTGGCACTTCTTGCCATCCATGGTAGCACATATAAACCACTGGTGATATATTTCTCAGTGGATCCCTGAAATGCAGAAGCCTGTCCCTCTTTGATAGACACTTTCCTGCTGCTTACAGGTGTCACACCTGAGACCTTCTGGAGAAATGCTTAGGTTTACAGCATCATTACATTAACACTGTTTTCTCTTCCCACTATCTGGAAACAAAACAGCAGCAGCAGCAACAACAAAACAACTCAAGGAAATGTTGCTGTATGTTTATACCTTTGTCATTCTAGTAGGTGCAAGGTTTGGCCCCCTGACAAGCAGTTCTAAAGCCAGAGACTATGGCATCAGCTTGGCCCCATCTCCTGTGAACATTTTTGGGAATAAGAATAATTTCTCTAAAGCTTTCCTAGAAACATGGCTGAGGCAGGTGGAAAAAGTGTTGGGCTAAGTGTCTGGAGCCCTGGCTTTTGTCTCGCTCTGTAGCCATCTTGCAGTGCGAGCAAGTCTGTTAGCTTCTCCTGAGTCTATTTTCTCACCTGTAAAAGGTGGCGGTGGTGGAGCTTAGACTAGTGAGTGAGTAGATGTTGGGAATTGTTTTGCTCTGATTCTCTTCTCTTCTGTGCTGATATCTTTTCACCCTGTCTCCAGAGTCTCTGAGTGTGCCTTCTGTAACTCCATATGTCTTAGCTTGTAGGAACTGCTCCCTTTCATTTTAATATATATATTAATATATATATTATATATATATGGTGTTGAAGACAACTGGTACAATGTAATATTTCTCCTTAGGTGCTGTCTAACACATGATGGATTTACTATAGCTTGAAAATGCTTCATGCTCAAATTTTTGGTTCTGTAAAACAAATTAGTGCTGTAATTTATCAGTGTAAGCCTGAAGTTTGGAGAAATAAATATTCTTAAAATAGGAGACATTTATTTATCTAAATGGCTGGAAGAAGAAAGAGCATGACTAATCTAAGTCTGCTGGCAATTAATGCAGTGAGGAATTTAAACAGAGCTAGGATAATGATGGCCATGAGGATGTTTAGATTTACTGGACAGTGACCATCAGTAATTTAAAAATTGCTTAAAATTAGCTCTAGAATAGTTTTTCACTTTTAACATGATTAGCTGCCACTCTATTGATATACAGTGTCTAGAGAAGTTAATAGCTATCAATTAAATAATTCAAATTTTGACAACTGCCTTGTCAGTCAAGTAAATTCATTAATTGGCTGCTCTGTGGAAATTAGCTTGTTGAACATTTGTTAATACTATGGTTTCTGCAGCACTTTAAAAAAGTAGTTGTGTTTATATGTGTGTGTGTGTGTGTGTGTGTGTGTGAATGACATGTGTGTTTATGTGCCCTTGGAGAACAGAAGAGGGGATTGGATTCCTTGGAGTTTGAAGTACAGGTGGTTGTGATCTTTCTGACATGGGTGCTAGGAAGTGAATCCTGTTCCTCTGAAAGAGCAGCAAGTGCCCTTAACTTGTGAGACATCTCTCTAGCCCCTCCTACAATGTATTTTATTTTATAGTTTTTATTTATTTTAAATATTATTATTGTGTGTATGTGCATGCATACACACACACACACACACACACACACACACACACACACACACACACACACACGTGGTAGCATGTTCATGCCCAGCCTGCCTGTGGAGGAAGGCCAGAAAACCAGTCTCAGGAATGGCTTCTAGAGACTGGTCTTAGGTTGTTAGCCTTGTACAGTACATAGTTTTACCTGCTGAGCCATCACACCAGCTAGATTTTGCTGTGTTTAAAAAAAATATTATTTAAAAGTGAATAAGGCTGCTTTTGGAAGATGTGTGCTTTTTTTAGATGATGGGCTACAGCAAACTCTGGAAGTAATTATTATGGGCAAAATTGTCTTCAGGCACAATGTTTTGTTGCCTTTTCTCTTTTTCAGAATGTTCTGTGTGTTCTATACCTGATTCTTTACCATGAAATGTTTGGAAGTTTAATTTTAGAAAGATGAATGGCCTTTATAAAATAAAAATAAAAATAATAGTAGTAACCAGAGAATGAATGAGTTCTGTGAACTTCAGCACTTAGTGACCTCCGGTAGTAATTGGTGGCAGTAATTTAGCTACTGAGCCTAGGAATACTTGTCAGGTTTGTGGTAGAAAGGGACTTTGTATGACACAGGTATAATTGATCATTCTAAGCTGAGAATGACATTCTCCTGAGCTATTTGTGTGTATTCATGGTTTTCTTGTGAGAAAGGGCCAGTTTCAAAGTGAAGGGTAGTTGTAGCTTGACTCTCTAGGTGGTAGGTGTGATGCAGGAGAGACTGACATTCTTCCTGACTAAGCTCTTCTGTAAAGTGCCTGGTGGCATTGAATTTATACATGAACCACCAGATGGCAACAGAAAAGGTCTTCATATAGGACGCAGTGGTTTCCACAGCTTTATTTTTTAATTTTTTTGGCACATCATCCCTCAGTATACTTATATTTACACTTTTGGACTGAAAGCATCATGAATTGATAATACCTGGCAATGTAAGATCACAATCAGGAAGCTGAATAGTGGTACTGTGCCACTAGAAAAAAGATTTTATTTATTTTACATGAGCACACGTATTAACCATTCCCAAAGTCCGTGAGTTTCCAGGGATGTAATGTGATAGTTTGTTTCTATCATTGTGTGGTCCATGTTTCTGCTCTGTGTTTTTATTCAGCTTTTCTATAGCTTTCAGTGTAAGCAGTAATAATTTGCAGAACATTAAACAGATAAACAAACATGGCTCTTACCCTAAAGCATTTTCTGTAACACCTTTGAAAGGAGGTCATGAGATTATAAACATTGAGCATATTTATGTATTTGCTGGATGATGGCACTTTTGCTTTCTGTAGAATATGTTTTGTTTTTGCCTCAGAGGCTTGTCCCCCAACCCTCCATTTAACTGTCATCTTGGCTCTTTTGGAGTCTTTTTCTCAGGTAAGTCTCCTGTGTGCAAACTAGAAACTCAGCCTGAATTTCTCCAGTTAAAAAAAAAAAAAAAAAGATTTTATTGGAAAAATCCAAGGGAGTCACAGTATACCTAGCAGGATACCGCCATGAAACTTGGATATATCCAGGGCTTATCTTTGCTTCAGGAGTCAGAGCTCAGGAATAATGCTGGAATGCATGAGGCTCTGGATTTGAGTCATAATGATACACAGACACACCTGCATCATCAAATACCACCCTCTGTTTTCTCTCTTTCTTGTGTATGTGTGTGTGTGTGTGGGGGGGGTTGGGGGGAGGTTTGCCAGGTAGCCTAGGCCTGCCTAGGACTTGCAGATCATCTGCTTCAACCTCCTCAGTTGGGGTTACCCACAAGCATTCTTTTGTCAGGGTAACATTTGTATTTCGGATTATTATCTCAAGGGAGATAAAGCATTCCAATTTATTGCGAACCTAAGAATAGAGGGAAGAAACTAGACTGATGCCTAAAGAAGATTGAGAAGCAGGGACAGTAGAGATGGAAGTAAGTTGCCTAGAATATTGGAAATATGAGGATAGTTTAGGATTTAGGGGCACACAGGGCTGGGTAGTATATTGGGGTGTGAATGAGGAAGTGTCATGGGCCACATCTGGCCTCTTTCTGAGAAGATTAGTGGGTGAGCATGGTTTTTCCCTGAGCTTGGACCCTTGTTTGGGCAGTGTGGTCACGAACTAAGTTTTGAACAATTAGTATGAAGTTCCCTGAAGCTTCTGGACACCTGTTCAGAAACTAAGCTCTGAATCAGAGGATGGGCCTAAGCTTTGGGTATAGCTATTTGTGGAGACACTGGCACATTGCTTAGGAGGATGGCCTTGGCAGAAGCAAAAACTCACTCAACTACTTGGTAGCTGTGCTTCCTTGGGTGGGCTGTTTAATGAGTGTGTGTGTGTGTGTGTGTGTGTGTGTGTGTGTGTGTGTTGGTTAGGGTTTCTGTTGCTGTGACAAAACACCATGACCCAAGGCACCTAAGAACACCACCCCAGGAGTGGCATCATCCACAATGGGCTGGGCCCTCCCACATTAATCATTAATTAAGAAAATGCTCACAGGCTTTCTACAGTCAAGTTGACATAAAATTAGCAGCATAGTGTGTTTACTTGTATACATGTTCCTCTGTATGTGTGCACACACACACATGCTTGTGGAGACCAGAGGTCAATATAGAGTGTCTTCTTCAAATGCTTTCCATCTTAATTTTTTTTTTTTTTAATTTTGAAGTGGTCACTCACTGAACCAATTGGAGTTTCTCAAGTCAAGTAGACTGGTTGACCAGTGAGCTGGATCCACTTCCCCTGAACAAGGATTGTAGGTGCATGCCACCATGCTTGGCTTTTAAAATGGGTTCTGTGGGTACAAACTCAGCCCTTAATGTTTATGCAGGAAACAATCTGTCCACTGAGTCATCTCCAAATCCTTAATCACCTTTAAACCTTGTTTTGTTGTCTTGAAGAATTGTTTATTAATTTTACCTGCTTCATACAGATGTTGTGAGGATCAGTTGATATGATTAGACATAAGGTATAAAGCTCTTACCTTGGACATAGCATTCAGCCAGTAAGTGTTAGGCATTGTTATTGCTATTTACACTTCAGTAGACAGGAATCACATTTTATTCACTCCCTGCCCCCATAGTATTGAGGATTAATGAGTTACTGTAGTACAAAGTGGCAGTGTGAACAATTGAAATGACTAAAGAGCCATTATACTAATAGTAGTCTTGCTGTGGTTTACCAGATGAATTGCAAGGGGAAGGAGTGTGGTGATAGGAACTGATGAGATAATATAGAAATAACAAATAGTTGACAGGGTAGTGGTACTGGCATAGAACATTTGGAATATTTTTACTATAGAACTGTGACTAAAAAAAAAAAAAAAAAAAAAAAAAAAAAGCAGGTTCCTGGCTTTGTTGATTTGATGGGAAATGGTGATCTTTTTAAGGACAGTATTGCTGGATTCTAACAATCAATCAATATATATATATATATATATATATATATATATATATATATATATATATCAGATCATATATATATATATATATATATATATATATATATATCTCAGATCGTAGAATGAATGTGTTGGGACCAAGTAGAGTTGGGTATGTTTTTTTTACTGTGGACAATCTCCAGGAATGCATGGCAATGAGATGATTTTATAATGCCTTGGAAATATTTATTTATTTTTTCTAAGTTTGAAATTTTAAGGGCTGGAAAAAATATGGGTTGTTGTCATCTGGTTAAATGAGAAGTATTGTTACAATTCTCTAATATTACTTCAGTTTTATATTTTGTGACTACCAGAAATACATATATATATTTACAGTGCAATTAACTCTTACAGGAAGAAATTAGCATAAAATATGGTCTAGAACTATGGGAAACAATCGAGTTCACCAAAGTGAAAAACAGACTTGTAGAATGAATGAAAAGCCATGAAGCCTTCTTGCAAAGGAAGCTCATGATAAAGATGAACTTGCAATACAGGCATGTCCCAGCACACAAGGATGTGAAGGAGAGCTGGCAGATGTTGCAAGTAAAATATTGTATTTCAAAAGGTAGGGATGGTCGGGCTCATGAAAGAGATGACTTTATTTGAACTTATCGGAGATAAAAAACAGACCATGATGAAAGAACATATTAGAAAGTGATCAGGCAGATTTGGGAAAGAACCAAGTAAGATTTCTATAAATGAAAATTATGGCCATTAAATTTTAAAAAGTAACCTCAATGGATGGGTTATACAGCCAAGTAGATATAATTGAAAAGAAAAACTATTGATTTTTAAAGGAGATTTGAGGAAATTGGTTGGATAGAATAGAGTACTGAGGGATAAAGACAGAAAATGAGTGGTAAAGATTCATGAACTTTAGAATGAGAAAGTTCAATGTCATCTTCCACAAGCTTCCAGAAAGAGAAAATAGGGAGGGCATAATGGCCAGGATTTTAAAAATTATTACTAGCTATTTTTGCTGTTGTATATGATGTATGTGGACAGGGGTGTACATATTATGGCACTTGTATGTATACTTTGAGACAACTTTTCTCTCCTTCCATCATTATTTGGGTTCTAGAATTGAACTCAGGTCATCAGGCTTGCATAGCAGGTGCCTTTTCTTGCTGAGCTGTTTTATCAGACCCTGGGAAGTTTTCATGAATTCTTAGATTACAGAAGCACAGTGGGCCCCAAGAAAGATAAAAGCAATTTTATACCTAGGTATGCTGTAGTTGAAACACTAGAGAAGGAGACAGAACTAATCTAAGGTAAATAGATGCTTGAAACGGCAGGTATTTGTCATACAAGATGATGAAATGTCTTCAACATGTTGAGGGAGAAAATTAACCGATCTAGAAATCTGTATTCGTATAAGCAACATTCAAGTGTAGGAGTGAAATAAAGACAAAATGGAGTTTCTCTAGAGGAACTACTATAAGTTGTATATCATGAAGAAAGAACTTGAAGCCAGGAGAGTGAGATCTAAGTAGCTAAACGATAGGAAATAATGTAGCTGTACCTACTTTAAATTTTCACAGTCACCTTGTGGTTTACAAGAGTGAGTACTATTGACTGACAGTGTTCAGGGCCTTCACATCCATGAACTCTATCAACCACAACCACAGATGGAAAGTTTCATGTTCACCAGATATTCACACATACTTTCCCCTCTTATTTCTAAGCAATATAATATTGAGACTGTGTTACATCACATTTATTTTGTAATAAGTCCCATAAGTCATGTGGTTATTTAAGTCTTGTAGAATAAAAACTATGTGGTTTATTATTATTTTGGTATCTGGTCGTGAGTGAAGGTAATCTAGCACTGATTGATCTTCTACTCCTAAAATAAAAAATGGTTGAGTGTGAGGGTAGTGGAATTGGACGGGCAGGTGGAACCAAAGAGATATCGATTAAAAGATACACAGTTTCAGCTGGAAGGAGTAATATATTAAAGAGACTCACTTTGAAACATGGTGACCATAGCTAGCAACAGTGTTGCAATGTGGTGATTATAGCTAGCAACAATGCATTTTACCCATTTACATAGAGTAGCAGATTGTATTTTTTACCAGGAAAAAGTATAAAACAGAGTATGTAGTAATTAGCTTAATATTGTTCATTCTATACTGTATTCATTATATACAGGAAATGATACCATTGACCCTTAAACAATGTTTTAAGCAAATGCTCACAATGCTTGAGCTCATTATAGTATAAATAGAAGCGCCACAGTTCACTTTATTTAGTTAGTTTTTTTCTATTAAAGCTATATCCCCAGGCCTTTTATTTACTTTTAACTGTTAGACAGTGTTTTACTAAATTATCCAGACTGGCCTTGAACTTGCTCTGTTATTCAGGCAGGTCTCAAGACTTGGGGTTCTCTTGCCTTAGTCAACAGTGGCTGGTATAGCAGTTGTGTGCCACCTGAGCTGGCACCTATACATAATTTGATTCAACTAAAATATAGTTTAATAATTGTGAGTAGCAGTTAATTCATATATTCATTGCACTGTTAGAAGGGTAATATGAAATGATGAAGGTACGATGGTAGATTGGGTTTTGTTTTTTTCTACATAGAACTGGTGGGGTTTTTTTGGTGTGTATGTAGTTGACTGGAAGGCCTGTATGGTACATGGAATCATGGAGGTCAAGACTTTCACAGGAAAACTAGTGACACCTTAGGATTCACGTTATCACTTGGAAGTAGATATGTGATTAACTAGGTAGAACTTAGCATTGTCTTTTGCAGCATTCCCCTACAGATTTCTCACCAACTCCTGATGGAGTTTTAATGAAATCTAGTATAATATGTTGGAATGCCTCGATGGTCTGCATCTTTGACTCTGCTGTTCTTTGAAGAATCAAGTGCATATGATACTTTATAGTAAGTTCTAAATATTTTTTTGAGATAGGATCTTATTCAAGCTGACCTTGAACTATAGAGTCTCCTTTTATAGTCTTTCAAGTGTTGGGATTACAGGCTTGAGCAACTTGCTTGCATGTATATGTGTGTGCACATGAATGTGTATGCTTGCTTGCATGAATATGTATATCTGGGGACCAAAGGTTGATGCTGAGGGTCTTCCTTCCTTGATTGCTATCCCCATTGTTTAACATATAGAGTCTCCTGCTGAACCTAGTGCTAGCACGCCAGACAATTTATGCCCAGGATTTGTCTTTGTTCCCTGAGTGCTGGCATTATAGGGGGACTGTCAGACCATTGGCTTTTATATTGGTGCTGGGGAACTGAACTCCAATCTTCATACTCATAGTAGGTGCTTTATCTGTTGAGCCATCTCATCTCTTTAGTCTTTTGAATTTATGGTATATTTTTTTAAAGCTATAGTTGCTTTGCTTTGTATGTTGTTGTTTCTTGGGTTTTCAGCTGAATTACACCATAGATACTACTGGCACCCCCTCACCCACCAAAGCAAAATTTCACATGGCTTCTGGATTACATCCTGGATTGCCATAACACCAGTTAGAGAGGACATATGGAGAGTGCTAGACTACTCTTGACTCCTTCTCTCATGATGGGAAAGAAACTGGTTTGGCTGGAATCCTCTGTTCCTCTGTGGATTAGTCCACAGCAGGTCACTCTGACCAGGATATTGAGGTTTTTCATATTTCTAGCTTCTTGCACAGTTGCTCTTGAAACATATAAGAAAGCTACAATCCTATGTTGATAATAAAAAAGACAGGACACATAAACATGGCTCTAATTGATAAGATGACAGTCAAAAACATTAGCTAAGAGTGAGATTATAGGATACTTTATATACTATACTATACTATAATATAACTTAACATAATATAATATGCTTTTATTGAGTATTCTTGAAGGCTGAGGTTTTTTTGTTTTTGTGTTTTTGTTTTGTTTTATTTTTTTTCGAGACAGGGTTTTTCTGTGTAGTCCTGGCTGTCCTGGAACTCACTCTGTAGACCAGGCTGGCCTTGAACTCAGAAATCCACCTGCCTCTGCCTCCCAAGTGCTGGGATTGAAGGTGTGCCCCACCACTGCCTGGCTTATTGAGTATTCTTAATGCATTGAGCATTGTCCCTTTTCTGAATGTGTCTCTGTGTCTATGTATGTATGTGTGTATACCTATGGATGCATATTTGTTCAAATGGGGGAGGTCAGAGACAAATCAAGAGTGTTCTCCAGGCACTGTGAATTCCCCCCCCCCCGCCCCTTTCTTTTTGAGACAGGATCTCCCACTGGTATGGAACTTACCAAGGAATCTAGGCTGCCTGGCTATCAAGACCCAGGGATGGTATTCGAGGTCAGCAGCCAACCCAGTGTTGGTTCTTACCCTTGACCCTGTTTGAGACAGACTTTCTTATGTTCATCACTGTGTATGCCAAGATGATATCTGATGGAGAGTTGGCTGTCACCAGACCCCTTGCTTTAAGTTCTGTGCTCTACTGACTGACCCCTAGGAGTGACCTTAGCCTCCTTTGAATTCAGATTTCTTGCTTCCATCTGTTGGAAAGTATTGTTCTCTGTTTTCTGATTTTCTATAATAAGCTTTGATCACCTTTAAAATGAGAATATTGCATCTAGTAGAAAAGCAGAAAGGTTGGAAATGTAATGTGAATGTAATATTAGTGGAAAGTGGCCGAGAAGTTACTAGTTTATAAAATGACAAACTGTGATTAAGGAATGGGCCAGCTTGCTTCTGGTCTTTGTCTCTGCATTCCTAATATTTTATGTTTTTAAACAGAATCATTTCAAACTTTTAAGTGGCAAAAGCAACTAGAATTATCTGCCATAATATTGACTCTGTGGGCTTGGGGAAGAATGTGGTTTACTCACTGAGAGTGGATGAAGGGGAAGCTGGGTATTTTAAAAAGAATCCCTCTGTTTGAGAGAACTTATGTTTTTGGCCTTATTTTGTTCATCTACTTGAAAAAGGCTCACACTATCTTTATAGGCTCTTTGTAAGAACAAAAATCTCCTTTGAAAGATGGATTGATAAACACATTTGTACCATTGATTTCTGGTTAGGCCTGTGTAATCTTTTTGATTCTAGTGTCAAATTCTCCCAATAACAACACTGATATTGAACATTCAAGTTTTTTACAAGAGTGTGCACAAGAATTTGAAATATCACTGTGCATGAAAAAGGAATGAGCTTAAATTTGAATATGTGTACGTATAGTACTTAAAAGTTGAAATATAACAAATATACTGTAAATTAGAGCATCAAGTGTGAATGCTGTTTTAGGTGACAATTTGATGACCTTGGGTTCATAAAAATGTAGGGCTTTCTTTCTTTCTTTCTTTCTTTCTTTCTTTCTTTTTCTTTTCTTTTCTTTTCTTTTTTTTTTTTTTTTTGATAACTGATTTCTCTGTCCTGGTATTTCTTAGCTTGCTCGTGTGGAACCCTGCAGATCCCTGCAGCCTGGTACTGCTCTGCTCCCTCTCCCTCTTGCATATTTGGTTTTTAGTGTTTCCATTTCTGCTTAAATGTTCCAGATTTACTTTTTTTTTTTTTTTTTGAGTGAATGATTTTCAAACCATTTAAAGAGGGAGATTCTTCCTGAGTATGGTAACAACTTTGAATAATAATCCAATTGTGAAATTGTAATAAAGCTTTTCAGGCAAAAGAAGGAGCCCACGCACATGTATTTTACACGTATTTATATATTTTATGTGTGTAGGGGGGGTTGTCTTGGTGCACTTGGGAAGTCAGAGGACAACCTGTGGGAGTCAGTTCTCTTTCTCCCATGTGGGTTCTGGGGGTTTGAACTCAGTTGGTAGGCTTGCTGTGCCTGTGTTTGCCTAACATATCTTGCTGGCCCTATTTGATTCTTTACAGTGGTTTTATTGATTTAATTCTTGCAAGTGAATTTAGTCATCATGTGTTTTGAGTTTTGATGTTGTCTTTCTCCTTTCCAGACTAACTAGGGACCAGGAATAATCCCCTGTCTTTTTCTTCCCCTTGGTCCCTTCCTCCCTTCCTCCCTCCATTTCCCCATCTCTTTTTTTGTCCTCATAAAGTAACAACACTGTGTGCATGCATGTGTGTGGTGTATGTGCGTGTGACTATGTATGTGGGATGAATGCAGAGGAGAACATTGATGTTTCCCTCTACACTCAGTTTAATTTTCTGAAACCATGAGTCTTAATAGTCCTCTTGCTTAATAAGTTGGTTATCTTAGTATATGCTATACTGATGGGAAGTTGGCATTGTGATTTGTTTTCCCACCTCCAGCAAATTTTCTCAGTTTCTCCTTGTTCACAGAAACTGTTTTTTCTTTCCCCTATGTGGCAACACATTTATTTCATGTTTAACATATGAGCAGTGTTAATAGGCACCTTTACAGGTGAAACGGCCGAGAAGGATGCTTGATTAAGATATGCATGCTTTGTGGCTGGAGAGGTGGCTCAGCAGTTAAGAATGCTTATGGATCCTTCAGATGACCAGAGCTCTGTTCCCGGTACCCACCCATACTAGGTGACTCACAGTTGGCAGTGACTACAACTCTAGGCATTCTGACCACCTCTTCTGGCTCCCACAGGCATCCACATGCATGTGTACATACACATATACACAAATATATAAATAGTAAATATTTTTAAAAATTGTGTTCCTTGCTTCTTTTTCCCCCTTCCTTCAGTACTAGAGATTGAACCTAGGGCCTTGTACATGTGCGACAAGTGCTCCTTTACTGAGCTACATCCTCCCTTCACCTTCCTTCCACCTTGGCTGTTCTTAAGTCTTACTTATTTTGGGAAATAAGGAGATGGAATTATCTTTTCATTCTAGAACTTGAAATTGAAAAAACTATTTTATGTATGTGAGTGGTTGCACAAATGCACAGTGCTTGTGTAGAGGTCAGAGGACTCCTTTATGGAGTTGGTTTTCTTCTTCCATCTTTATATGGGTCCTGGGAATTGAACTCACGTACTCAGGCAGGCATGTCTTGAGTCATGTTGCTGGCACAAACTTTGTTTTTTTGTACTAATATTGTTTTATTATGTAATAGTAATTATGAAAAATAACAATTAGGTTGGCCTATTTTGCTGTATAAATGTGTGGCTACAAAAAGCTCTGCTTTTCTTCTCCTTAGTTCCTTGGTTCCCTCTGCTTCATGGGATCATGGTCTTAGCTTCAGGAATATTTGCTCAGTGATGTTCTAGCGACCCTCCCTCCCCAGCCTTAGCGGAATTGCAGTATACTGTTATTTTAGAGGTTGACCCCAGCATACTTGCCTGTTTTTCACTTACTGTGTTGTCTCTGAGAGATCATTTCACAGCAGGATTTATGAATGTATCATGTGAAAACCTATACATACAGAAAATAGGTTTTGGGTTCTGGAAAGTGTTTACTGTGCAAATGACCTGAGTCCAAGGCTTAGAAACCATGTTTTATTTATTTTTTTGTAGAGCTTGTCATACCAGTGCTGGGGAGGCAGAGACATTACAGTAAGTCCTGGGTTTTGCTGGCTAGCAAGCCTAGCTGAATTGTTAAGTTTCAGGTCGGTGAAGAGAGCCTGACTCCCTAAACAAACAAATAAACAAACAACAAAATAAGTCTTGAGGAATGACCCCTAGGTTGACCTCTGGTCTGCATGTGCACCTTATACATGCACATGCACATGCAGACCTACAAATACTTTTAAGCCATCTGATGAGGTGTGTTGGCATTGTAACCGATCCTTGCCCCCGGCCTTTAATGAGCTGTGTAACCTTGGGTAAGTACTGTAACTTGTCTGGTTTTAGGAGGTCATTTATAAAATGAAGTTAACCTCTCCTGAGGTTTTTGTAAGGATTAGAAGAGATAATGCATGTAAAGTACTTAGCGTGGTGTCCTGCTTAATAAATCACAGTGATTATTGTGCTCATTCATTTATCAGATCAAATGAGTCCCTAATGTGTTTCTCCTTCCTCAACTAAAATTAAGTGCACAGCAGGCGTGTTATTTGCCGTCACCTGTTTTGTCAGCCTCTCACACACCTTGCCCGGTCCATTGTTTGTGTTAATATTTCCCTCTTTCCCAACACATGTTACACATTTTCTTTTCTTGTTGATGGTCTCACTCACCTATCATATCCCCCTTGCCATCTTATTAATCAAGGCATTGTTTGTGGCTGAGTGTGGGAACACACCAGAGCAGGACTGTTTATGTTGCTGGTCCTCCAGAGTCAGCTAAAATGGCAGCCACATTTAATTCAAGTCATCAGATGGGATGTTCCTTCTTGTGATTGGGATTTCAGCAGGGACGGAACTGAAGTCGGGATGTAGACATCTGCAGAGAGTGATGAATGTGGGCTGAGATGTCACAGAAGTTTCTTACCATTGTGGGCCTGTCCAAGGCTGAAGAAGTTCATCTCCTGGAGGACAGTCCCGAGGGGAAGGTGTGTGTGCGTGTGGATAGGAAACACAACAGCCCCATCATTAAGTTACCATAAGCATGGTGACTCTGGCAGTGGAACTGTGTTGAGGGTATGGCTAAATGCTCAGTAGGGCATCAGCGTGACCCATCCATACCGTTTGCTGGTCTCTGCTACTCTGTGGGTTCTTTTTATTCCCACCCTTTATCACTCAGTTTCACCCCCACCACTAGATAGGAGAGGAAGAAGGAGAGAGGGGAGAGAGAGATGGGGGTCTGAATCTATTTTTTTCTTTTTGTTTCTTCTCTGAGCACAACTACTAACAAACTGCAGCCCCCTCCCCCCACATGATAAACAACCACCAACACTGCCTATTGGGGCTCTAGCACTTATATACCCTCTGAAAAAGCTCCCATAATTCCAAATGTTATATAATCACAGAAACTATTTGCAGCTGGCAAAAACCATGTCTCTGCTAGAGCACGAGGCAAATCATAGTTAAATGCTGCAGACAGTCCAAAGCAGCCCATATCCCCGCGCCTAGGATTAAAACAAAAACACATCCTTATGATTTTTCTGTTTTTAAAGCAAGGAAAACTCCAAAATTGTCACTACAGCTGTGTTCTGGTCAGGCTGGTGTTTAAAGAGCAGCAGTGCTTCTGGTAAGTACTAGGCCCTCTGTCTTCTTGATCTGATGAACTCACACCTCCTTGGATACATGCACATACAGTCTGATGTCTGCTTTCGGTTTGTTTGCTGTTGTATGCTACACTGATGATCCATCACTCTCTTCCAGGTTATCTAGCACTGCCCTGCCTGCGTGCTCCTGCTGATTCAGAAAAGGAAACTCAGATTCCTTTTCTGAAGCTGCAGTCAATGAAGGAAATAAAATATAATGTTTGAAACATTTCTGGAATATTCTGTTCAAGGGATTTCACTGCTGTTGTAACTGTTTCTTCTTTTATATTAAGAATTTGCTTTGCTTTGCTTTTTGATTGGCCTGGTAGAATCAAACTTATTTTTTTGTCTTTGTTTTTCTGAAAATTTGAGTACTTAAAAAGTTCTGAGCAGAGATGAATCTACCTGCCTAATAGGATCACCTAGAACACCAGTTCTAGTGGTGGTGGTGTGGTGTGGCAGTCCATCTTCAGCCCTTTGAGAGTCTGTCCTGGTTAGGTTCTTCCCCACTTCTGTTTTGATGAGTGGATTTGAACAGCTCAGGGGACTGCTTTATGCACATGTCACTGCTTTTTCTCATACTTGGGTGCAGGTCTCAGCAGTCTGGAGATCTAATTCCAGCTTTCAGATCTCGTCTCTGTAGCTACAGTTTCCTTTAATTCTTAACCTATCCTCCCCCCTTTTCTCTCTGTCTCTCTGTCTCTGTCTCTCTCTGTCTCTCTCTGTCTCTCTCTGTCTCTCTCTGTCTCTCTCTGTCTCTCTCTGTCTCTCTCTGTCTCTCTCTGTCTCTCTCTGTCTCTCTCTGTCTCTCTCTGTCTCTGTCTCTCTCTGTCTCTCTCTGTCTCTGTCTCTCTCTCTGTCTCTCTCTCTGTCTCTCTCTCTGTCTCTCTCTCTGTCTCTCTCTCTCTCTCTCTCTCTCTGTGTGTGTGTGTGTGTGTGTGTGTTGAGACAGGGTCTCCCAAAGTAGCTGTGGCTGGTCTGGCACTTGCTATATAGACCCGGCAGGCCTGCCTTTGCCTCTCAGTGCTGGGATAGTAGGTGTGTGCCACCATATTTTGGCTTCATCTGTCTCTTCTTATTTTGTACATACCATGAACTCTGTGGAGAGAGCTGCTCTAAGCAAAATGCAAGCGTGTTTTTATATCATATAGACTAAGAGGTCATGTTGCTGTAAATTACTGTTTAGTATTCTAGTTTGTGCATTTCTGAGTCAAAGTTCATTCTTTCAAAAACTACCTTATTAAATATTGATTTTCCCCCTTGGTTCATCCACAAAACCCCTAAAGATAGAGGAGGCATTTTGACTAGGCTTTGTTCTTCACAAATAAGTCATTAGAAGTCAATTCAAATCCAACTGTGATGTGAGTTCCTGGTCTTTCTAGATTAGAGTCAGAGATCTTATGTGTTTTAAGCATCTGCTCTGTTTAAGTATTAATTGTGGTTATCCTAGACTAAGTCCTGTTTGAAGTATGGAATTTGTCCACTGCTCGTCTTGTTAAAAGAAAATGAATAAGACTTGTCATGTAGCCTCTGCTACTTATATAATGAGAGAAAATTTAAGTACAGAGTTAAACTTGCACATAATTCTTAAAATAGTGACTTTGGTTCTTAGGAATTAAAAGAATCAGTACATTGTCAGGCAAAGTGTGGCTTTCCCTGTAGTCAGCTAAGAGCAAGAGTCTTAACTTAAGCCTTGAGAAACTTGAACTTTGCCTGTAGACGCTGACTGACACAATTAATGGAATTCTTGAAGCATCTGTGCATTTCATCTGAAATTTGACTTTTGTGCTACTATGGGGATATGTTGAAGTCCTCAAATTTTAAGGCAATTTCAGGGTTTATCAACTAAGGGCTCTTGGCATGAAAATTAAATATTAACTATGTGTCAAAGAAAAAAATCGAAACTACAAATCTTAAAAATAAAACAAAACCCAAAAATGCCCTTCCAAATTCCTGACACAGATGATAGATACTGTGGCATTTTCTGAATGTGTAGAAGCCTCAAAATCAAAATGAAAATGATTTACAGTGTCCTCTTTGATTTTCTGGGTCACTTAATTTGAGTTGATTTCTTCAGAATGCACTAGATTTCTTAGAGTGGAATACTGATGACACACCCTGGGTGGCTTCCCAGAGAGGAGCTGTGCCACGGGGGTCTGGAGGCTGAACCCAAGGCATGCCATTCAGAATCTCATGGCTGATATTAGGTCAGTATAATGATTTATATAAAGCTGCCTTCCCTTCTCCCAGATTGTTCACACTACATCTTGAAGTACTTGAAGTTAATTTCCTTCATGTTGTGACAAGTGAAAACAAAGAACAACTTAAACCTGAGATTCAGGGTCGGAGGGATGGCTACATGAACATAACAACCCCAGTTCATTCCCTTGTACCCACATATAAAATCTAGGCAAGGCAGCATATGACTATAACCCCAGTGTTGGTGAAGCAGGTGGATCTCTAGGACTTGCTGGCAGTCTAGTCCAGCCAAAATAGGTTCAGAGATTTTGTGTCAAAAATAATCTGGAGAGTGATTGAAAAACACAGTCAACATGGTGTTCACATGCTCATGCATCTGCATGTGTGCACATACTTACATATTCATACACACACACACACACGTGCACACATTGAGGATTGACTCACATAATGTAAAGTTAACCATTTTGAAATGAAGAGTTTGATAGCATTAGACACACACTGAGTATTATGCAGTAACTGCTTCTATTTGCCTCCTAAACCCTCATGCCCATGAACCATTCCTTCCTTATTCTACCTCTTCCTCCAGCTCTTAGCAACCACTAACTGGCATTGTTTGTGTGGATTTACCCATTCTGAATAGTTCATGTAAATGAAGCAATGTGATGTAAGGCTTTTTCTGTTGGCACCTGTCAGTGGGCATCATGTTTTGGAGGTTTGTGGATAGTGTGCATGACAATCCTTCATTTCTGTTTATGGCTCAATATTCCATTGTGTGGATGTACTACAACCTGTTTATTGATCTGTTGATGGACTTTGGCATTGTGTCCACCCTTGGTCATTATCAATAACATTAACATGCATGTTGATGTATTTGTTGGAATATTTGTTTCTTTTTCTGGTGTATTCCTGGCATTGAAATTTCTGAGTCATAATTCCATTTTTAAGTTAAAGTATTTTCTGGGAGCTGTAGAGATGGCTCAGCAGTTATGAGGATTTGTTGTTCTTGAAGAGGACCTGGGTACAGTACCCAGCATCCACGAGGTGGTTACCAACCATTCTTAACTCCAGCTTCAGGGGATCTTATCCCCTCTTCAGGCTAATGAAGGCAGTGGTGGCATGCAGTACATACATGTACATGCAAGCATGCAAGCAAAGCACCCATATACAGAAAATAAAAAGAAATACTTAAGTCCCCAAATTTTTTGCTTTTGATGAATGTGCTTGTGTCTGTGTGTTCATTTTTATATTTATCCTATTTGAGACAGTCTGTGTTGTTTGCAGCTGCAGAAGCCAGATTAGGTGGTGTGTGAGCTTCAAGGGATTTTTTTTTGGGGGGGGGGGGGAGTTCTGCCTCCCATCTCGCTGTAGGATGTTACTGCTTCCAGGTTCCTATGAGTTCTTGAGATTTGAACTCATGTCCTCACTCTTGCAGAATAAGTACTTTATGTAGTGAGCCGTCTTCTCAGCCCTGTAACTCTTTTAGTAGCTGCCACACTGTTTTCCAGGGTGTCTTGGATAATCTTATATTCTTACCAACAATGGACAAGAATTCTAGTTTCTCCATAGCCTTGACAAAATGTGTTTCCCTTTTTACATTATTCATCCTAGAAGATATGAAGTGGCATCTTACTGTGATTTTTGTTGTATTCCAACAATGATTAATGATGTGGAGCATTTTTATATGATTGTTGGCCATTTAGAAAAATGTCTATTCAAGTTGTTTGCCTATTTTAAAATTATATTGTTACTGTTGAGTCAAGGGAGTCCTTTACATACTGCAGGTACTATGCCTGCTATGTAAATATTTTCTCCTATTCTGTTACCAGTCTCTTGCTTATTCTTTCTGTGTTTGTTTGCAAAAATGGGTGCTTTATTTCCTCTAGTCTTACACAGAAGGTAGCATTTTATTTTACACACAGTGTTTTTGTAATTTCCCCCCCCCCCCCAAGTAACAGTGCAGTATGGAAATTTCATATTAGCATACAGAGATTCATATTCTCACCTTCCTCCACCTCAGTGTCTTCCTTCTTGCCTACAGTGTCTTGCTGTGTGGATGTCCTTGCATGTGCTGTCTCTAGTCTCCTCATGCTATTGAAAGTTCTCACTGAGCCTTGTCACATGTAGGTAGTTTAATGCTTGTGCCAATACTGCTCTGGGATAGGTTTGTGGAAGTGCTACTGTTTTTTTATCAAAGGCCTAGAGTCTTATAAACATTACATTCTCAAAAGGAACTCTGCTAGTTTCTCCTTTACCACTTTCACTACATTACATTATTTCTTTATTCTTGCAAAGATTGGCAATGCAGAAGATGGTTTGCCTCCGATCCTGGTGCTTGTGTTTTTAAAAACTCCATAGTTGAATTTGGCATTGAATATGCCAAATATAAGAGTTATCTGCTCTTCTCAACAGGTTTATCTCCAGATATTGTACAGTCTCATTCACATGTCCCTGATTCTTCTGGATACAATATTTACTGTGTCCCAGTGTTTCTTGAAACTGTATGCTAGTACTCAGAATCCTCTCTCTTGTCTTGTGAAGATTCACAAACCCACCTGTTCTGCTGTCTGCTCCTTGAGACCAGAGGCCATCTTTCTTAGAGCCTGTTCTTTACTGGAAGCTTAGTCATTAATAGCTGAGTTCAAGTGACTTCATATGTTTTGTTTTACACTTATTCCCCCTCTTCCCTTTAAAGTCTTAAATTGAAGTATTTCCCAGCTTTCATCTTTAGCCTTCCCCCTCCCCATGTCATGTCATCTTATCTTTGCCAAGTCATTCCTAAACACTTGAATCAAAGGCATCTTCTTGTTCCAGGATGAAGTTTAATATTGTCCTGTACCTCAGACTCAGCACCTCCTCACCACCAGCCTGTCTATGATGGCTCTTACTGCAGCGCTCCAGGAGCTTTATAGGCTGAGCTGTATTTCCTGCTCTCTTGTGGTCTTCTCGGGATTCATCTGGTGCTTCCAGAATGCTGGCTTCCTAGTGGTCACTCCTTTCTCCTCATCATATTATCTTGGCTTTAACATTTTTTTGAAGGTTTGTTTATCTCCAAGTACTGCCACTTCATCACCCCCTCTCCTCACCTCCAGCCAAGGCAAATTCCACCTCATCTGCCTAGTTACTGTTCAGATACCTTGGCCTCCTGGCAGCCTTTGCTAGTTTCTATGTCCTCTACACCAAGAGTTGCCTGGCCCTGCAGTGCTCTGCTTTTTCCTGTTTTTGTACCTTCCTCAGTGTAGGCTGTGAATATCAGGAGACAGGATCACAGTATTTATTGTCACGTCTCTTCATCTGGCACAGCTCCTGTGAATGTTCATTAGATGGATACACACATACATTGTATACTTTTCTTTCTTTTATCACTGTTTCTACTGGTGCTTCTTAAATTTCTATAATTTGATGTAAAAGATGGAAAGAAGCAATGTGGTAACACTGGTCAGTATTGAGGTAGATTATAAAAGTCTTGCAAGTTCTAAGGAAAAACCCATTTCCTTGCCTATTCCTATTATTGGTTATGTTCCATTCTTTGTGGTTGTAAGACTGAGGTTCCCATTTCCTTTCTGCCTCTTAACAGTGATCTCTCTGTTGTCTAGAGGCCACATGTCTTTCATTCTCTATCTTTACCCTAGTAATGCAGGGTCAGGTTCTTAAACTGAGTATTTCTGACTTTTGTATTAGGATGGGGAAACTCTTTTCCTAAAAGATCCAAAGTAGACCCAACAGGATACCTTTTCTGTTGTCAGCCCATTTCACCACAGTACACAGGGATAAGATCATATCACAGTCATAGGTTCTAGTTTGACATAGGGCAGTTTTGAATCTGTCTATCACAGCCCCTGTAGTTTAGGGGTATGTCATAGCAATGGAAGGTTATACTTTAGCTAATTAACCATCTTCTTCCTTGGCAGGGCATATTACTTTTCTCTTTGCTGGAACAAATACCCAACAGAAGCAATTTGAGGCAAGGAGATTTTATTTTGGCCTGTAGTTTAAGTGGGGAGACAGTCCATCATGGCAGGTAGGCAGTGGCGAGAGCAGATCCAGCTGTGGCAGCTGCAGCATAGAGCAGCTGCACCATCACATTCCACTGGCAGTCAGGAAGGAGAAAGGTGAGAGGTAGCACTTGCTTTCTCCCTTTCCCCTTTTCGTTTAATCTGGAAACCCAGCCTGGGATGGTATTCTGCTGCCAGGGTGGGCCTTTCTCCCCGCTTAACCTCTCTGCACACACCTCACACATGTCCCAAAAGTGTTAGGAGAATCTTTATCCAAGTAGAGAGTGAAGATTAACCATTCCATGGGATCTCTTTGGAATTAATCAACTTTCCTTTCTGATGTCATAGACTCTACTGTATATGACTAGAATCATGTCACACAATATATCTCATGTGATGTTGCTTGAGGCAAGAGAGTGTACATGGGCTCATCACAAAGTCTAGAGAGCATGATTCCAGGGCTTATGGCTCCTGCTTCTCTTTTTTCTCACATATCAGTGTGAGGTTAAGGGTTGGTTTTGTTTTGTTTTTTTCCATCTGTCTTAACCTCTCTTTGAAGTTATCGAGTAAATTGTTTGGGTTGTAGTAGAATTTAAAAGATGTAAGCTTTTTATTAAAATATAGGGAAAAGAATGCAAATAGTATCACATGGTAAATTTTGCAAAATATTATGCAAATATTATGCAAAAATGCATAGTTCATAGCCAAATAAAAACTTTAGACCTTGTACCAGTGCCTTAGAAGTCTGCCTACCATATGACTCTGAGAAAGCAGTATTTTACTCACCTATTAATTTAAATTTTCAGCCTATTTAATCCTCTTTTCACTACTTTTAAAATCTTTTATTTGAAAAGTAGATCCAAAGAGCTAATCCTTAGGCTGTTTTGGAGCAGGGAATGAGAATAGACAGGACTAGCTCAGAAGCTTGTGTACTGCTGAGAAGGGGCCTCTTATCAAAGCTGGGGGGCTGGATGCCTTCTCAGTAATCTGAAATAAACTCCCCCTGGATGGCTATAACTTTTAGTTATAAAACAGACATTGCACTGAAAGCAATAGTAGACTCTTACCTTTACTGTTAAAATAGAAACTGAAAAGTGCTTTTAGAAAAGTCATCCTAATGAGGTCTATTTGAGGTGGCTGCTGGCTTTTATATTTTATTTTTATGATCGGTATTTCTAGTTTTCTTCAATAACTTTATTAAACCTGTACCTAGGAAAAAAGAAGTTAAACAGCCCTTTTCTCAGGCTTAATCTTCTGTTTTCATGGAGGGTAACAATGTCCTATTTGGACTTTGGTTTTTCTCCAGAGAATAAGCTTTAGGAGACTGAATTCAGTACCGGGACTCCGGTACTATTACTATTGTCAAAGGTCCTGGGCTTTGTGTAAGGACAACCCCTAATGTTCTCTGCCCTATCACTTGCTCACCAAACAGATTCTCACAGACATTGTCATGTTCTACTGGAGAGAAGCAGGATTTTATAACCTTGGTCTGTATCTTATATGTTAGGAACACCAAGATTCATGATCTGAGCACAAGTTATCCTGTTTCTAATTGCATGTATCACACCACTGCTACACTTTTACATATACGATCCTAAACTATGCATGTAGCATGCGTGCACACATGTATGAGTGTATGCGTGTGTATGTGCATGTGAATGTGAATGTAATGTCTACAGAATCTAGAAATGCTGTATACTTCCTGAAGGTGGAGTGATCGGTGGTTGTGAGCTGCCCAGTGTGGGGGCTAAATATCAAAAATATCCTCTGCAAGAGCAATAGAAACTCTTAACCACTGACCCACCACTCCAGTCCCACATGTAGCTTCTTAACCCATTTCTCCATATTTCTTTAAACCTCAGGGATTGTTTCTATTTTTAATTGATATAGAAATTTTCCTTACTAGTCTCAATATATTTAAGTAATACCTGCTTAAGAAGAAAAATATATGTAATTTTGGAAAGTTAAGGCATTCTACTTAAAAATCTTTTTTTTTTCTTATAATAAGCTTTTGAAGAAATTCTTACGCAGTTTCCAGGGACCAAATGATGATTTTAATTATAGACAATAGAATATAAAAAATCGTTTCCATTATAGAACTGTCTAAAAGATTAAAAGAGTATATGAACAAAACAAACCACCTCCTTGTATAAAATTATTGATGTTGCCAAATATGGTACCTATATGCATCTGTCTAAAATGTAGGAGATGAGTTTCTGAATAATGCCATGAATTTAAAAAAAAAATACATAGGTGGTCTTTAGGTCTTTGAATTTCTGGCATTTTACTCAATCTTTTTCTTGAACAGGAAAATGTTCTGGGTTGTTTTTACAATAAAAGTCACAGGGCTTTAGAAAACATGAGTAGGCTGTGTGAATTCAGTGTGCTCCTCGTGAGAGCCCAGGGTAGTCCAGTGTACTTGCTTGTACCCAGGATGCATTTTTGTTGTTGTTGGTGGGGAAATAGCAAGCAAAAGAGCAGAATTATATGCAAGTGCATAAAGACCGTAAACTGAGTCAGATTGTTAGTATTTTGTTCTTCAGTGATTTAGGTTTTATGATATTTCTTTCTAAAGAAAGAAAAATAAAGCATTTGATTTGAAAATAGCCACTGGTATATTTTTGTAAATATGTCTAGGAATCTTTTTATGCCTTTGTACACACACGTGCACACACATACACATAGGACTGGGAAGATGGCTCATTTAGTAAAGTGCTGGCTGTACAAGAATATGGACCTGAGTTTGGGTCCCAGAGTGGAACACGAGGATCAATGAGACTTGCAGGACAGGCAGCTCATTTAATTGATGAGTTCCAAGTTCAGTGAGAGACGGTGTCTCAAAATTATGAGGTGGAGAGTGATTGAGGAAGATGCCCAGTGCTCTGGTCTCTAAATGCATGTGTACAGATGTGACCGCTTAGACACACACACACACACACACACACACACACACCCCACCACCATCATCATCATCACCACCACAACCACCACCACCACCACCACCACCACCACCACCACCAAACATGAGTTGCTAATGAGTTGAATGAAACTGTATGTTGTTTGTAATTGCTCATTCAACAATATCAGATTTCAATTCTGTAGGTAGGCATCATTTTTAATATGTTTAATACTCTTTCACTGTGAGTTTTATTTACTTTGATATTAATAGTCTCTGAAGTTGCTGTAGTTTTGTTATAACCATGATTGATGAATATGGTTAAGTGAACCATCTTCTTCTGTTTGACTGATACTCAGTTACACTGAATGCCTTGCAGTAGGATTGCTTGGTCATAGAGAGTGCTCATCACAGTCATACTTCAGAAAAAAAAAAAGGTTAACTTATGTTAACATTAAGTCCACTGTGTGAATCTGAAGAAATCATGAGTGAATATGTATTGTTGCCACGTCAAGGACCCAATAGCTCAGACCTGTGGAAATGGCAAAGTCTTCCCTATCCTAATCAGGCTCAGAAGTGGCAAAGCCTTCCTCTGTTCCAAGTTTGAGTGTTGGCAGTGTGATGAAACACCACTTTCTCCTCTGGGAAGTTTATGGCCTGAGACTGCTCTTCTACAGAGACCTTCTACCAGAGACTGTCTAATGCCTCCTCTCAAGCTGCAGACACACAGATTCCAGGTTGCCGCATAGTGGGTGTGCTCCATCAGTGAGCACACCCTACCGGATTCTAGTCTCTGTCTGTCTGTCTGTCTGTCTGTCTGTCTGTCTCTCCCTCCCTCCCTCTCTCCCCCCAACCTCTTTCCTTAATTTCCTTGTCACCCCAACAGGTCAATACCCCAACCCCTCAGGTTGTGTTGGTCCTTATTTCTGCATCTTCATGCCAAGATTTCTGCTTTGATAGATTTAAAAAAAAAAAAAAAAGTAAGTCATAAATCTACAAAAAAAAGAGTGGGAATATACCCCCATCTTTTATTCATTCATTTTTTTTACAGCTTCAACTTTTTATCACAGAAAATGTAAATATAAATATCCTAGTTTCATTTCTGTTCTTAGAAAATCTTGACATAAAACAACTTAAGGGAGAAAAGTTTATTTCAGTTTACAGTTCTAGGTTCTAGTCCACCATTGTGAAGAACTCAAGGCAGAAACCTCACGTCAAGAACACAGAGAAATGTTTATTTGCTAGTTTGTGCTCAGTTCTGTTTCTTTCCCACAGTTTAAAAACTCCTACTTAGAGAATGGTATCACCCACAGTGGCCTTGCTGTTCCCACATCAACTAACTTACTGAGAATCCCCCACAGAATCTAAACATCAACCCAATGCACACAGTCTGTCATTGTGACATTTTTCCCAGGTGACTCTAGGTTGTATTAAGTTGGCAATTAAAGTTAATCTCACAACAAACAACAGTAATATATGTGGTCTTCACCCAGCTTCAGTAATTTTTGAGTCATAGCTGAACTTCAATTTTTCTTTTCTTCTTTTCTTTCCCTCTCCCCCTCCTCTTCCCTCTTCTCTCCTCTCCCTTTGCATCCTCTTCCCTCCCTTTCCCCCCTTTCCCTTCTGCCCTGTCTGTCTGTCTGTCTGTCTGTCTGTCTGTCTGTCTTTGTCCCACCTGGCTCCCTTTCTCCCATGTTGTGAGGCAAGTTTTAGAGAAACTATCATTTAATCCATGATGTCTTGTTCTTATTTCATCCACTTGTTTATTGCTGGAAGTGGGTAGCTTTTAATGTACTATTAGGCATACAATGGTTATATATTTTAATTTAATAGTGAGCTAATTGATTTCCTTTCTCTGGGCTTATAGCAATTGCATTAGTGTGGCTTAGCACTAGAGTTTAATAGGTGTAAGCTATTAGATGAGAAGATAATGCTCCATTCTAGGAAAGTAACCAGGCTTTGTGTTGTTCAGATAAGGCTGCTGCACTTGGTCTTGGTGTGACATCTAAGACACTGACAAATGAGCACGTGCAGAAGACTGACCCACAGAATGAGTTAGAGGATGTCAAGGGAGGCAGGTGGGGGTCTTTTGCTTAGAGAATACAGAACTGAGCGAAGCGCTGAAGATCGGGGTGATAACTAGTGATAACTGCCTGAGGCTGCCAGTTAAGTAGTGCTAACTCTGATCGCAGAGTCAAAGCCTCCCCTCAGTGTTCACCAGTGGTGCTTGCATCTGGCTGAGGGAAGCAAGGGATTAGTTTCTGATGGAAGTAGTACTTTTGGTTTCCAGGAAACCTGTGTCAGTCTTAGTAGGTTTTGCCTCCATACCCAATTTGCCAAAGAAAGTTTTATCTTTTGAGATAGAAAAAGGTTGTTTTTTTTTTTTTTTTTTTTTTTTTTTTTTTTTTTTTTTTTTTTTTTTTTTTTTTTGCCTAATAAATTTTGTTTTCAGCACTGAAAAATAATTTCAGTTGAGAGATAACCTCTGTAGGCCCAGAATCCAGTGTCTGTACTTTCAAACTAATAATGACTATAGAAGGTTCTGATAGCAAGGGTTATCACTCCTTTGGAGGCAGAGCCTGACTTGAGCACATAGACCTTTATTTGCCCACTTGTTGTTAATATTCATACATTTCTTTGTAGAAGTAGTAATGTGTTTGATTTGGGTATGCCTTCCACGTCCCAGAGGGCATTATGTAATGTTGTAATTACTCCTCTAAAACTCAGTGTCCTGAGTTCCGAACACTCCTGGCCCAAAGGGTGTTTGTACCTATAGCTGTTGCTTTCTCATGCAGAGTGGTACACAGTGTATTTTGATGCCTGCTCACTATGCACATGTAAAATGAGGATGATAATACTCTTGCTGTCCCCTTAGAGGCTGTGAAAATGAGATTATTATGTAAAGCATATGCAGAATAGGATTGCCTAAAAATAACACGTTACTTGCATGGTCTTCTTACTCTGTGCATGTTTAAGTTTATTTCTAAGAGTCATTGTAAGTATCTGGGTGTGGTGGTTCATACCTGTAACTCCAGCAAGTGGGAAGATGGGCTGTGAGGACTACAGTAAGTTCAAGGCCAGCCTGTGCTCCAGAGTGAGATTTTTGTCTTAAAAATGACAAGTGAGAAGAAATATGTTGAAATGCTTGCTTTAACTATTATTACTTGAACACAGATACATCTTCCAAAAGCAAAATGACAAATGATATTTCAAAAATATTTTTATTTTATCCTATTTGATCGGTACATTACAGTGTTATTTTGAGTTATTTGGAATGAAGTAATGCATCATAAAACAGTATTAGGCCTATTTTAGGGTCTACATTTATGAGCTCTTAGAATATGCTTTTAGCCATATATTTAAGTTGCTTGTAAATGATGACGGTGATTTCATTTTAGCTCATGCTAATAGTGTGTTGAAAGGGGTCTAGGTTGCTTTTGTTTGTAGAGCAAGACCCAGACTTCATAGAAGGGAAGCTAGCATGGTTTAAAAAAATACATGCAATGGAAACTTACTAGGTTAAAAACTCAACAGCAGAATGTGTTATGTAAAAGTATTCTTCAATTTTTTAACCAAAGAAAACTAAGGTTAATGTTTGTGTCTCAGAAGCTTTATTTATATGTTAGTGTGTTTTCTAAAGAGCATGAAGATGGCACATGCCGTTTTGTCCATGGATCTTTTACTTATGCATCTTGGACATCTTTGGCTTGCACCTATAGATCATCTCTTTTAAATGACTTTGTAGCATTTCGTGTGTATTACAATCTTTGCACCCTATTTTTCAACTTATGGGACTTCAGGTTGTTTGCTTTTAACTACTAGAAATGATTATTCATGTAGGTGAATTTTTTTGTAAGAAAATTCAAAATGTAGATTTACAACATAGAAACAATGCGTATGTACACTTGAGTACTGAGTTTTCCAAGTGATGGATCTCGTTGGTGGATATTTTTACTGTGTTCATGAATACCATTCATTTTTTACCGTCTCTCTGCCAGGCATTATCTAAGTAGTGTAATTTTGAATATAAACAATATTACTTTCTTCATTTAAATGAATTCATATTTTGTCAATAACTAATTTTAAATCTGAAATGATAGTCCTGTGTATCATCCTGTAGAGATTGACTGGTGTGTGTGTGTGTGTGTGTGTGTGTGTGTCTAGGCTGTAGGCTCTATCCCTCCTGGATCCCTCCATGAGACAGTGTATCATCCTGTAGAGATTGACTGGTGTGTGTGTGTGTGTGTGTGTGTGTGTGTGTGTGTGTGTGTGTCTAGGCTGTAGGCTCTGTCCCTCCTGGATCCCTCCATGAGACAGTGACTTTGTGGAGGAGCAGATTGATTTCTTGCTCCCCATTATTATTTTCTTCCTTCCTCTTTGTCACACAAACCCCCTTCATGGTGTGCATATGTGCATGCATGTGCATGCATGCTTACATGCCAGAGCTCATGAGTGGTTATCAGAGGACAACCTAAATGATTCTATGATTCTGTTTTTTCCCCTCTACAGTATGAATCCTGGGGACTGAACTCAGGATGTCTGGCTTGTCAACAAGTGCTTTTACTTTCTCAGTCATCACACCAGTTCCCTTCTTTTGACCACTGTGGGAAATAATAACTCCTTATTTATAAACTTTTTTCTTTTTTAAAAAAAGCTTTTCAAAATGCTATTCACATATCATAAAACTTACCGGTTCACTAGTTTTTAGTATGTCTGGAAGTGTACAGCCATAACTAGACCTAAAACATTTTCAGCTCCTGTCAAAGGAACCTTGCAGAGCCAACTTGTTGTTACCTCATGCCCTCTTACTCAGCCTGGGGAATTGCTTGTCTGCTTTTTGTTTCTATAGATGTGTGTCAGTTGTGACCATGTCTCACAAATGAATTGTACAAGTTGTCCTTCCGGCCTTGCTTCTTTCACTTAGCTAGTTTTCAGAGCCCTCTGTGCTGTAGCATGTGTCAGCACACCTATCTCTTACTGCTTATTAGTAGACTATTGTGTGGCTAACATCATAGGAATTATTTTTGTTTCTTTCTTTTAAGATGTGCCCCAAGATGCATATTTGCACGTATACACGTGAATGCACAAGTGCACATGTGCACGTGTAGAGGCCCGAGGACAGCTGCAGGTGTTTTTCAGGAACATTGCACACCACCTTTAGTATATAGCATTTCATTGCCCTGGAACTCAGTAATCAGTCCAGAGTGACTAGCTTCTGAGCCCAGGAATCCTCCATGTCTGCCTCCCCTACTGGGGGGATTACTGCATTTATGTATGCCTGGCTTTTTATGTGGACTCTGGAGATAAAGCTCAGGCCCTTGTGTTACAAGTCAGGTACTTTCCTGAGGAAGGCATCTCCTTAGACTTGTTTTTAACTTCTAGATGGATGCTGCCGTGGAGAATTTTTTGGTTTTGGCTTTTCTTGGGTCTATACTTATGAGTAGATTTCTAGGTTATGCAATGGTAATTGTGTTCCAGAACTTAAAGAACATCCAGAATCTGCCTACAGCATTGTAGATTCCCACCAACAGTGTGAGAGGCTTTCAGTGTCTCTATATCCTTGTAAAAACTTCTTACTTTTCTTTAAAAATTTTTTTTACAGTCATCCTAATCAGAATGAACGGCATCTTTTGGTTTTGACTTGCATTTCCTCAGTGGCCAATAGTGTTGACCCTCTCTCTACATACTTATTGCCTAGATGTGTAATTTCTTTGGAGAACTACGTATTCCGATCCTTTGCTCAGATTTAGTTAGCTTTTAGTCTTTCTGTTACTGATATATAATAGTTCTTTATGCATTTTCGATGTGCTTTATAGTTATAATTTTCAGATATTTTTCGGATTCTCTAAGTTGTTATTGTGTGTGTATGTGTGTGTAAGTGTATGTGTGTAGACTAGAGGGTAATGTCAGATATTTTCCTTAATTGTCCTCTACCTTATGTTTGAAAGACAGGTCTCTGAGGTCTTGGAGCTCACTTATTTAGTTAGATTGGCTCACTTATCACCAAAGTCCCAGAGATCCACTGGCTATGTACCAAGCACCAGGATTACAGGTGTATAGTCCTGCTAATCATGTTAACTTGGGTTGTGGGGGTCGAACTCAGGTTCTTATAACTTGTGTGGCCAGCACTTTGCCAACTGTGCCATTCACCCATCCTCCAATGGGTTGTCTTGTTGGTACAGTTTGGGGCACCAGGGTTTTACATTTTGGCATTGTTTATTTCTTTGATTTATGCTTCTATTTCATATCTAAGCATATCTTCAAAAGACAAATTTGCTTACTGAAACCTTGTCTCTGTGACTGGGTGAGGACAATAGGCTTGTGTCTTATCCCCCAGTTCCTTCAGAATGATCTCTGAAGTGGTTTGTTAACTCAGTGCTGATCTTGTAGATCTTTTACTGTGAAGTACTTTTAAAAGGTATTTTGATATAAAAATGTAGCGTTTTGAAAGCAAAGTGTTACCTTGTAAAGTAGATTTCCATATTTATGGTAAGGCATTTATTTTTTGCTTATTTTATAGATACTAAAAATCAATTTATCTACCATTGCAACTTTTTTTCCTCATGCTGTCTTGATTATCCTTAAAGTTCTTTCTGCTAAGAAGGTAATGATAAATTTGTCGTAGCTGAAAAATACTTTAAAAACTATTACTGTCTTACAAGTTAATGGTTATAATTGAAAAAGTGTTTGTGTGTGTGTATGCACTTATATATGCATGTTACACATGCACTTGCTCGCACATGTGCATGTTCAGGCCTATGAGGAGACCTGAGGAGGCTGTCTTTCATTGCTTTTTGGCTTACTCTGTTAAGCTGGGCTCTTTTCTCACTGAAGCTGAAGAGGTTCATTTTTGACAGGGTTAGTTGGGCAGTGAGCTCCTGAGACCCACCTGTTTATAGTCCCTCTTACTGGGCTTACAGATAGCTGTGACCATGCTTGGATTCTTCATGAATGCTGGGAATTTGGGCTGAGGACATCATGTTTGCAAAGCTAGTGTTTTTATTGGGCCATCTCATCAGCCTCAATGTCTGTGGCTTGCGAATGGCACTGATAAGATTTTTGGAGACTTGTCTGATTTATTTTTGATCACTCACAGACAATTTAAAGTTTTTCTTTACTCTAGAATTATAGTTTGAAGCTCCCACCCCTCTTTTCTGGATAGTTAATGTCCAGGCCATGGTTCACTCACAGGTGTGACTAAAGCTGTACAAACAGATCTCAGTGGGGCTCCATCCTTTAATGTCAGGGCTGCAAACTGTTCTCACATGATTTCTGCTATTCTAGCAGTATATATTATGTGGGTAGTTTTTTTTTTTTTTTTTAATAGGTGAAACTGATATGGTTCAATAGGATTCAAGAACTTTAAAATGGCTTCCCAACTAATTTCTAATAAAGTGATTCAGAATAATTATAAAGAAATAATACTGAAATCTGTTATCTGCTTGGAAAAAACATTTTTATTCCCATTTGTAGTGAGTGTAAATGGCCCATCATTTCTTTTAAAATTATTATATTTCCAAGCCCTAGAAAGACTCTGAATTTCATAATTCAATTAAAATTGGTAGAAGCTGGAGCAGTTTCTAGGAATGTCATAATGTGCTGTAGGGGACAGTGATGCTTTTAAAGGTTCTGACATTCAGCCAGGAAGGTGCTGCTATTTCCCAGTAACTTTTCCTCCCTGCAGGAATAGATACACCAAGTATTTCTGGTAAATCTGTCAAGCTTTTAATGTGATTCGCATTACATTATTGAAGGTGCCTAAATAATATTAACACATTAAGTTGAACAGTTATTCAGCTTGCTGTTCTGACATTGCCACTGATGGGAGCTGATCGCTCAGCCTGGGGAATGGGTTTCACTGTCCAGAAAAGGGCTCTTACCTTTTGCTGACAGCAGAACCTAACCTTTTTGTAAGGGTTGTGCTGAGAAGGGAAGAGCTTGTGACTCCAGGCAGTGTATTTAACTTTGGCATTCTCACAGGTATGCTGTCAGTGAATGAATTCAGATCTCTTGCCTGAGAAATTGGGAGCCAGGCTGCTTCCTGTGGTTTTGTTGCCTTGAGGACCTGATTCCTAATGAGGGTCAGCTACACTGCATAGAGCTGACATAGCAGGTTCTTAACAAAAATACTGCGATGCTCTCATACTTGTGCATATCTCTAAGGTTTCACACGTTCTAGTAAGTCCACTGTCAGTCACCTGGAACACATGTAGTACTGGTACATGCAGCAGACATCCTGTTTTCTGAAAGGTATTCTCATTTCCTAACTGTAGGCTACTGTTAATGAGGGCAAGAGAGTTTTGGTACTGAAGCTGGGGAATGCTCTTTTCCCCCTTGCCTTCCCTTTCTTTAGATGGTCTCATCCATGTTGAGTCTTTCATTATCTCTGGCTTCTTGTTTGTTGCAGTGGTTTTCATTCTTTCTATACTTCGCCTGGTCTTCAGGGTCATCTGGAAGCCGCACTGAGATGACTCTGATTATTGAGCAATTCAGTCATGCGTACTTTGGGCCCAATGTGAACTCTTTACCTTCTCTGCATTCGATAAATTTTTGTGGAGTCTTGAAAGTATCTCTAGAAGTACCCATGGAAGTGAACTACTGGCTAGTCAGAGTTTATCCCAGTCAGGAAACTGGATGCTTCTACAGCTTCTTCTGTTGCTGTTGGTGCCTGATTCCAGAAACACACCACCTCATCTCCTGTGCCCAAGAGCAAGGTGGGTAGTTGCACTCCTCTTCCCACTTAGTTCAGTTCGATTCTTTGGTAGAATAAACTGGTTTGTATCTTATACAGTTCGTATTTATAATGTTGTGGACCAGTCCAGAACTTAAATACAAGAGAGCTAGGAAGTATGTTTGGCTGCTGAGACCCTCAGTTCACTAAAACAAGGCTGGTGTAGACGATGTAAGGCTGTTCTTAGCTGTCTTATCTATTAGTTTCCAGCCATAGCTGATTTTTCAGATATATTTTACAGGCCTTTTGCTTGTCCTTAGTGATGGACTTTTTACTTTAATACAGCAATTCCCAGTAACTGGCTGCTTTGCTCTTAGCAATTGACTGGTGCCTAAGAGAAAAAGAAACTGCTGTGCGTGAATGTCAGTTAACTATTATTTCACCATTCCTCTGTTCTTTTCCAATACCACACATTGCAGTAACACCCATAGAGTATAGGAAAGATATGAGAGTCAGCAAAGTCCCCAGAGACTGATACTCTTCAGAGACAGGACCCAGTATATAAGATATACGAGTGTGGGAGGGACTTAAAATCTACAGACTCGAAAAATGACCTTCATGAACATTTGATACCATCCAACTATCTTTTCTTCTTGGAAATGCTTCTTCACTTACTGTCTGAGATTCTTCCCTTTCCCACCTTGCTGTCTGAAGCCCATTCAGTTTCCTTTGTTGGATCTCATCCTAGTCTCTTCCTTAATGGGATCCCGACTTTGCTTTTAACTTCTGTATTTGGTAATCAGACTGGCGTGCATTTGGTTACACCTGTCCACTGCTCACTTCAGAGGCAAATTCCATTGTGCTTGGAAAATCATTTGAAATTCTTAAAATGGGCTGCGGGGTTCTGTGTAAGCTCCTGGATGTCTCCTTCTGTGACTGTCCCTCAGGCCTACCATACTTCTGCACTGTTTCCCACTTCCTCCCCGTATAGCATTAGGGATTGGTAAAACCAGTGTGTGTATTTTCTCCCATCCCCATTACAATATGAGCTTCACAGGGAAAAGAAATTCATTTTGTTCCTGTCTTGTTCTCTCTTTGCTTGGTACATTACTAGGTACTCAGTTATTTACATGAAAGGTGATGGCCATAGTTTTTCTGTTGTTTTATCTGATTGGAAGACTGAAATGTCCTTGTGAGAAAAGTTTGAAGAAGGGATGGTAAAATATGTGATTGATGACTGCTGTGGGGAAAGGCAATGTAAGTATTAAGGAGAGAGATCACTATAGAACCTTCAGTTACCACGGGAAAGTTGACCAAAGCAGGAGCAGTTAGGAAAAGTTCCTTCCTCCCTTCCCTTCCCTTCCCTTCCCTTCCCTTCCCTTCCCTTCCCTTCCCTTCCCTTCCCTTCCCTTCCCTTCCCTTCCCTTCCCTTCCCTTCCCTTCCCCTTCTTCCCTTTCTTCCTTCCTTCCTTTTCCTTCCTTCCTTCCTCCCTTCCTCCCTCCCTATCTCCCTTCCTTTCTTTCATATTATTAAAAATAGATTTTTTGCAGAATATATTTTGATTATAGTTTCTCCTCCCTCTATTCCTCCCAGTTCCTCCACACCTCCCTTCCCATTCAGATTCACTTCCTTTCTGTCTCTCATTAGAAAGTAAACAGGCGTCTAAGGGATAATGATATAATATGATAGGATAAAACAAAACCTAACACACCAGAATTGGATAAGACAGAAGAAATTGCCTAAGAGAAAGCACAAAAACCAGAGACCCACTTGTTCACACACTCTGGAATCTCATAAAAACACTAAACTAGAAGCCATAATATAATATGCAAAGGACCTGGTGCAGACAAGTGGAGGCCCTGTGTGAGCTGCCCCAGTTGCTGTAAATTCATATATCTTTGATCATGTTGATTTAGAGGGCCTTGTTTACTTTGTGTCTTCCAAACCCTCTGACTTTACACTCTTTCTGCTGCCTCTTCCACATGGTTCCCTGATCCCTGCATGGAGGGATTTGATGAAGATATTCTGTTTAGGGCCTAGTATTTCAAGGTTTCTAACGCTCTGTATGTCTAGCTGTGGGTCTATGTGATTGTTCCCATCTGCTTCAGGAAGACGCTTCTCTGATGGCTGAGTAAGGCACTGATCTATAAGTATAACAAAATGTCATTAAGAGTCATTTTATTGCCACTTTTTAAAAGAACAGTAGTGTTTGAACTTATTACTAGGTCCCTAGGTTAGCTCATCTCTGGTTCTTGATCACCAAAGCAGTTCTGGTTATGAGTTCCATCTCATAGAGGGGCCTTAGTCAAATCAGATATTGTCCTTGCTACCCAAAGAGAAACATAAACACTAAATCTAGCCACAAACCCTTTGCTCTACAATGGTGTCCTGCCTGCAAGATGTGTTAGAGCAATGGTGGTGCAAAGCTTGTGGGAGGGACCAACCAATGTCATTTTTAAAATTGAATTATTTCTTTTCTTTATATCTAGCTTTTGGATATATTTTAGATGTTATACTTTTGAAAATCTCTATCCATCTATCTATCACCCATCTACCCATCCACCCATCCACCCATCCACCTATCTATCTATCTATCTATCTATCTATCTATCTATCTATCTATCTATCTATCTAATTTGTCTGTCTATATATTTTGGATATTAGCCCTCTATTGGATGGATGTGTAGTGTAGTTGGTAAAAATTTTTTTCCATTCCAAAGGCTTCCAGTCTATCTGAATGTCAGTGCCCTTTGCTGAGTGGAAGCTTTTTAGTCTCATGAGGAACCATCTGTAAGTTGTTTTCCTCAGTACCTGTGCTAGTGATATTCTGTCCAGAAAGTCTTTTCCTGTGCCAGTGCATTCAAGGCTTGAATGCCAGTGCATTCAAGGCTGTCCTCACTTTCTCTTCTATCAGGTTCAGTGTGTCTGGCTTTATGTTGAGAATTGGAGTTGATTTTTGTGCAGGGTGATAAGTATGGATCTATCTCAATTATTCTACATGTAGCAGTTCTTTAACTTCTTCCTTAATTTCTATCTTGACCCATTTTTCTTTCTGTAGAGAGTTGTTCAGTTTCTACGAGTTTGTAAGCTTTCTGTTGTTTCTTTTGTTAATATCCAGCTTTAATCTGTGGTGATCAGATGGGATGCAGAGGTTTATTTTAATTTTCTTTTATCTGTTGACACTTGCTTAGTGTCTGAGTATGTGGTCAGTTTTGTAGAAACTTACATGAGGTGCTGAGAAGAAAGATGTATTCTTTTGTTTTGGGGTGAAATGTTTTGTAAGTATCTGTTATGTTCACTTGTTTTATAAGGTCAGTTAGCTCCAGCATTTCTCTGTTTAATTTTTGTGTAGTTGACTCCTCTGTTGGCAAGAGTAGGTATTGAAGTCTCCTACTATTAGTATGAGAGGGTCCATGTGTGATTTAAGCTGTGGTAGAGTTTCTTTTATGAACTTGGGTGCCCCTGTGTATAGTGCATAGATGTTAGCATTTACAGTGTCCTCTTAGTGGAGTTTTCTTTTGATGAGTATGTAGTGTCCCTTCCAATCTCTTCTGATTAGTTTTAGTTAGAAGTGTGTTTTGACAGATATTAAAACGGCTACACCATCCCATTTCTTATGTTTATTTGCTTGGAATATCTGTTTAAATTCTTTTACCGTGCAGTGATAGCTACCATTGATGTTGAGATATGTTTCTTGGATGCAGCAGAAGGATGGATGGTATTTTTACATCCATTCTGTTACTCTGTTTTCTTTTAAGGGAATTGAGCCCATTGATGTTGATATATATCAATGATCAAGCAGTATTTGTTGATTCCTGTTATTTTGGGGTGTGTGTGTGTGTGTGTGTGTGTGTGTGTGTGTTGCCCTCTTTTGATATGCTGGTGTGGGATTATGCATTCATTGTGTTTGGAGTTTTCCTTCTCGTACCTTCTAATTGATGGTACTTAAATTTTGTTTTATTGTACAATGTCTTAATTTCTCCATCTGTTGTAATTGAAACTTTTGCTGGGTATAGTAATTTGGGCTGGTACCTGCGGTCTCTTAGAGTGTGTAGAACATCTGTCCAAGCCCTTCTGTCTTTTAAATTCTCCATTGAGAAGTTAGGTGTTATTTTATTAGGTCTGCCTTCATATATTACTTGGTTTTTCTCCTTGCAGCTTTTAATATTCTTTCTTTGTTCTATATGTTTATTATTTTGTTCTTATGTGCCAAGGTGAATTTTTTTCTGACCCAGTCTATTTGGGGTTCTGTGTGGTTCTTGTACCTTTGATAGGCATCTCCTTCTGCAGGTTAGGGACATTTTCTTCTATGATGTTATTGAAAATATTTTCCGTGCCTTTCGACCTGGATTTCTTCTCCTTCCTATTTCTCTATTATTTTTAGATTTGGTCTTTTCATAGTGTCCTAGATTTCCTGGATGTTTTGTGTCGGATTTTTTTAGTTTTAATATTTTCTTTGACCACAGTATCTATTTCTCCTATTGTGTCTTTTATGCCTGAGATTCTTTCTTCCATCACTTGTATTCTATTGGTAGACTATCTCTCTGAGGTTCCTGTCCATGTTCCTAAATTTTTTATTTCCAAATTTCCTTTAGTGTGGGTTTTCTCCATTGATTTTATTTCCACTTTAAGGATTTTTTTTTCCTTTTTTTTTTGAGGCAGGATCAGATATATATTTTTAAATTCTTTTAAATTCACTTTACATTCTGATTACAGCCCTCTTCCTCCTCTTTTCCCAGTCCCATCCTAACAAATCCCTCCATCCATTGCCCCTTCCCTTCGTGTCAGAGGGGATACCAACCTCTGACAACTCTGGGGCATTTATTCCTCTTCCACTGAGGCCTGTTCAGGTCCAAGTATGGGGGGACAGGATCCAATGGCAGGGAACAGTGACTGAGACAGCCCATGTTCTACTTGTTAGGAGAACCATATGTACACCAAACTGCACATTTGCTACATGTGTGTAGGGGATCTAGGGTCCAGCTCCAGCATGCTCCCTGGTTGGTGGCCCAGGCTCTGTGAGGCCCCATGGTCCCAGGTTACTTGACTTATAGGTCTTTTTGTGGTTTTCTTGACCCCTTCAACTTACTCACTTCTATCCCTTACTCTTCAACAAGATTCCCTGGTTTGGCTGTGGGTCTCTGCATCTGTTTCTATCCACTGTTGGATGAAGCCTCTCAGGAGATAGTTCTGATAGCTAGATTCCTGTTTAGAAGCACACTAGAGTATCATTAATAGTGTCAGTGTTGTCTCTCACATGGCGTGGGTCTCAAGTTGGAGCAGTCATTGGATGGCTATTTCCTTAGTCTCTGTTTCATCTTTATCTGTTTTATTTATTTCCTTCCACTGTTTTTGATTTCATAGTTTTTTTTAAAAGGAATTCATTTCCTACTTAAGGACTTCTATCATATTCATAAAGACTACTTAAAGGTCTTTTTCTTATCAGAGCCTGCTTGTGGTAATGTTGCTTGGCTCTAGTGTAGACATATTGTTCTGGCTGTTATTGATTGTATTTTTACACTGGCATTTAGGCATCTGGGATTGAAAAGATTGTAATTCTAGGTGCTGATATCCGGTCTTGTCTTTGTTGAGTGGGTGTTCTGTTCCTTTGTTTCTGTTACCCTCTCTGGTTCTTTGTTTGTTTGTTTGCTTTTCAGGACAGGATTTCTCTGTGTGGCTCTGGCTGTCCCGGACTTATTATGTAGACCAGGCTGGCGTAGAATTTACAGAGATCCCCCTGCTTCTGCCTTCAGAGTGCTGAGATTAAAAGCAAATCCCAACATTGCCCAGCTAGAGATTAGACTCTTTGGAACTCACTATGTAGACTAGGCTGGCCTGGAACTCACAGAGATCTACCTGCCTCTGCCCCTGGAGTGCTGAGGTTAAAGGTGTGTGCCACCTCATCCCACCTGTCCCCTTCTTTCTGTTTCTTAGGAGAGTATGGTGGTTGTGTGTTGCCTGGTAGGAAATTCTTCTGGGTCCTGATCGGTTTGGCTACTGGGGGTTTCCATGTAAAATATGTTTCTAGGTATTGGAAGCTGACACTTAGGAATGGGCATGGGCATGGAGTCAGGTTTGACAGGGTCTACAAGAATGCAGTTTGTTCCATCAGGATTGCTTAATCCCCTGGGGCTGAGGTCAAAGGGCAGGGAATCTGCCACAGAGCTGGGGATAAGACTAGGGAGAATTAGTCTTGGAGGAATAAGGGGAGAAGTGAGGATCTGTAGTCAGCATACTTTCTTCCCTAGCTGGAGTGGCCTGTGAGTTCCCAGGGAATGCCTGCTGAAGTTGGAGGCTGGAATATAGCAAGGGTTTGGGTAGGAAGTTTGGAGGGGAAGGAAGATCTACAGTTAGCCTACCCGTTTCCCTGGCTGGAATGCTTATTTCATTATTTTCAACCCAGACTCTACAGACCTGACCACCAGAGCAGGGAGGTGCTAACCTGAGGATTTGAGAAGCGATGGACTATTGAGTTCTATAAATTTCTTTATTGTCATCCACATGTCCAGTATAGGGTGTTGAAGTTCTTTTGAGTTCCCTCAGCTACTAACTGACACAGACAAAAACTCCCCCAAGACCATTTTCTCGATGCCCAAAGCAGGAACATGTGATCTAACAGAAGAAAACTTTTGTGAGCACTTTTTGTGAATACTTTTTATGAATACTTGCCCTACTGCCACCAAACACCAAGGTATTCGCTTTCCTACCCTCCCAGGCTTTGCAAACCGGCAGCATGTTTTAGTCCCACTACTCAGAGATTTGAATCATGCAGTAAACATTCTCTCCCTTCTTTCATGGCAGATGTAGGTCCCATTTCCCTATTAGGTCATGCTGACAAGGCCTGGTTGGGGGAGCTGGCTTTACACCTGGCAAACTGTTCTGGCAGGGCAGTGTTGGCCATATCCATCTTGGAACTGAATTTCCAATGCCCAATAGCTACTGGTAGGCGGTGTAGATAGTGACTAAAGACTATTGTACTTGACCTCTGTTGCCTCATAGTCTTGCCCTCAGCTTCCACACCTATAGGCTCCAAAAATAAACTAAAGTATGTCTAATTGACACTCCTTCATCCCTCTCCTTCCCTGGCATAAATGGAGCCCATTGGTTGCTTAGTCTTTCAGTGTCTCCACCCCTAATGGTAGCTTGAACCAGGAGAGGAAAGCTTGTCAACTTTCACGGAGGCAACAGAAGTGGTGGATTGGAATCCTACTTCAACTGGGAAGGCATCAGTGAGCTGAATGTCCAATCTAGCTGTCTGTGGAGCTCCAGTGTGAGTCAGTGCCTCACTTCTATCACTGTAATGGCAGAGAGGGAGACCACAGCAGTTATCAAAACATGCATCCTGTCAGTCCCTGGTATTATATATTTTAATGGGGAAAATGCCTTCCAACTGAAGTAAAGCAGGATCTACACCCTTACTGTCAGACACACAGGATGAAATTAAAAAATTACTTATCCAAGCACTAGAAATATAACTCTAGTGGGAAAGTCCAGTCAACAGGTGCCAACACTTGAGATTCATCTTATATGGATTAGAAGACACCATGATAACAGTGTTCTAACAAGCCATTACAAATTCTCAAAATAAGAGATTAGGAAGTCTCACTTAAGAAATAGAATTATTTGTATTTAAAAAAGAACCAAAGAAAATTATAGAACCAAAAATAACTACACCTTATGGGGCACAGTAGCAGAGTGGGGCAGTCTACAAAAACGGTGAACTTAAAGTTAACACCAGAACAAATATATTGAAAGAATTTTACTATCCCCTGGCATCTAAGTTCTAGAAGGAATGGATAACAAGAATGAAACAAAAAACAATTTGAAATAATCTGAAAACCCAAATTTGGTAAATGACATCCAGCAACATAAACCCAATTAATTCCATACCAAGATGTTTCCTAATTGTGATGTCCTCCAGAGGCCTATGTATTTAAACAGTTGATTCTCAGTTGGTTACATTGTTTGGGGAGATTGAGGATTAAGGAGGAAGTATATCACTGGGGGCAAGCCTTGAGTGTTTACAGTCTCTCCCCTTATCCAGTGCACTTCCTTTGCTTTATGCTTATGGTTGAGGTTGTGAGTTCTCAGCTTCCTGCTTTGGTCAATACCTGCCACATGTTGCATGCCTACCCACCATGATGGTTTCTGATTCATTCTTTTGTAAATTTCTTTTGGTCATGATGTTCTATCACAACAACAGAAAAGTAACTGATGCAACCATTAAATGTCTACAAGCTAAAGATGGGGAATCTGAGCAAGAGGAGCCTTCTTGTCTATAGCGCTGAGGCCAGAAAGAAGTGACACAGAGCTTTTCAAGTACTAAAAGAACAGCTGTTAATCACAGGTTCAGTATGCAACCAAAGTGTCCTCTAGGACTGAAGAGGTAAATGAAACATTGGGTGGAAGAAACCTGAGAATTTATCTCCAACAAACATACTATTAAAGGTTAAGTAAAGGAAGCTGCCCAAAGCATGGGAGATAGCAGAGGCTTTGACATTCAGTGACACTGAGTGGCTAAAAATAGGAGCAACGGTAGAGACTGCTCAAGATCTTCTTAAATCTTGGTTCATGGTTGAAACTAAAATTAAAATCCAGTATGATGTGCTATGTGCAGGAGAAATAATTATGCTAAAAATTGGTTAAAAGGGTTTAAATGGACTGTGTTTCTTTCTGTCCTTCATTTGTAGTGATAAAATGATATGTAGCATATGATAAAATAATGTGTAAAATAATCAATAACACTGTACAAATTATGATGGAATTATAAAAGGCTTTCATAACTCACAGAAATAAGGGTGAGAAAGGGGAAACATAATTAAATGGGAAGCTTATGGCCACCTTATACCTTCTTTATTCTGGACTGGATGGGTCAGTTTAGGTTTCTCACTTTTTTGATAATGTGATAGTATTCTCATATAACCATCCTGTTTTCCATTTTAGTACAGTACATGGTAAGTTACATTATTTACCACTTGCCTGTAACATAGGCTTTCTGTTGATCATGTCTAACTATAAGCTAATGTAAGAGTCCTGAGAATGTTTATACTGAGTTGTGTGCATTTAGTGCACTTTTTAAACATATTTTTATTTTTTATTCAATATTTTATTTACATTTCAGATGTTACCCCTTTCCCCATTCCCCCCCCACCCCAACCCAGGAACCTTGTATCCCATCCTCCCTTCTCCTACTTCTATGAGGATGTGCTCCCACCCACCCACCCACCCACTCCTACCTCCCCACCCTCGAATTCCCATACATTGGGGGCATCCAGCCTTCATGAGACCAAGGATCTCCTCTCCCACCTGTGCCCAACAAGGGTATCCTCTCCTACACATACAGCTGGAGCCATGGGTCCCTCCCTATGTGCTCCCAGGCTGGTGGTTTAGACCCTGGGAGCTCTGGTTGGTTGGTATTGTTGCTCTCTCCATGGGTCCATAAACTCTTTTAGCTCCTTCAGTCTTCTCTCTAACTCCTCCATTGGGAACCCTATGATCAGTTTAGTGGTTAGCTATAAGCATCCACCTCTGTATATGTCAGGCTCTGGCAGACTTCTAAGGAAACAGCTATCTCAGGCCCCTGGCAGCATGCACTTCCTGGCATCCACATCAGGTCTACCTTTGGTGACTGCACATGGGATGGATAGCCAGGTGGAACAGTCTCCAGATGGCCCCTCCTTCAGTTTCTGTCCCATACTTTGTCTCCATATTTTCTCCCTTGAGTATTTTGTTACTCCTAAGAAGAACCAAAGCACCCATACTTGGTCTTCCTTCTTCATGAGCTTCATGTGGACTGTGAGTTGTATCTTGGGTATTGCGAGTTTTTGGGCTAATATCCAATAATCAGTGAGTGCATACTATGTGTGTTCTTTTGTGATTGATATTTTCTAGTTCCATTCATTTACCTAAGAATTTCATGAATTCATTGTTTTTAATAGTTGAGTAATATTCCATTGTGTAAATGTACCACATTTTCTGTATCCATTCCTCTGTTGAAGGACATCTGGGTTCTTTCCAGCTTCTGGCTATTATAAATAAGGCTGCTATGAACATAGTGAAGCTTATGTCCTTGTTATATGTTGGAGCATCTTCTGGGTCTATGCCCAAGAGTGGTATAGCTGGGTCTTCAGGTAGTGCTATGTCCAATTTTGTGAGGAACCGCCAGACTGATTTCCAGAGTGGTTGTACCAGCTTGCAATCCCACCAACAAACAATAGAGGCCCGTTCCTCTTTCTTCACATCCTCGCCAGCATCTGCGAGGTCCTTCACATAAAACCAGGTACACTGAAACTAATAGAAGAGAAGGTGGGGAAGAGCCTCGAATACTTGGGCACAGAGGAAAAGTTCCTGAACACCAGTGGCTTATGCTCTAAGATCAAGAATTGACAAATGGGACCTCATAAAATTGCAAAGTTTCTGTAAGGCGAAGGACACTGTCAATAGGACAAAATGGCAACCAACAGATTGGGAAAAGATCTTTACCAATCCTATATCTGATAAAGGGCTAATATCCAATATATACAAAGAACTCAAGAAGTTAGACTCCAGACAACCAAATAACCATATTTAGTGCACTTTGACCCACAGTATTTTCAATTTATGAGGGAAGTTGGGTTGTAGTTATCATAAATCAGTATGTACCTGGAATTGCTGAACCTGTAGGATATACTATTTGAAGGACAGGGATTGGTGAATTGAATAAAAATGTTTCAAAACCACACTGTTGATAAGAAACTCACCTTAACACAGTGACGTAGGTTGAAAACAAAGGTTGACAGGAGGTATCTTTTATGAGCAGCAATGAAACAGGAACATAAAGATCAGAAAAGGCAAATTTCAAAATAAGGCACTAGAAACAGAGATACTGCATAAAAATAAAAGGATCTGTCTATGAGGAAGACACACCAGTTCTGTATGTGTATATTCCAAAGAGATTCCATTGACATGAGAAACACAAACACACACACACACAAAAAAAAAAAAAGAGCAGAAAAGAGACATAGGGAAGTTGAATTTAAGAAATTAAATAGTTGCAGATAGACAGGTCTCTTTAGTAACTCAGGTAAGATCTTGGAGTCTTCATCTTAGCAAAAGAAGACTATTATGAAGGAAATCAGCAAGAATAACAAAATCTAATATTTACAACACTTAGAAACACTTTCATAAATAACATACTACTATTTTTTCATTTGATCATGGAGCATTAATCAATACAGTCATGATCTTGGGCTATGAAATCTAACATAATTTTGAAAGATTGAAATTTTATGAAGTATATTCTGTGAGTAATGGAATCAAACTAAAAATATGTCAACAGAAAGATCTTCAAACACTTGAAAATTAGACAATATTCTTTTAAACTCACAAGTCTAAGCCTATGAAATAAAGTTTTAAACATTTAAAAGTGAAAATACAATATATCAAACACACAGCCTATAGCTTGAAGCAGTACTGAGAAGGAATCTTATACCACTAACTGATTATGCTTGGAAAGAGGAGTGGTCAGACCAAGTCAACTACAACTTCATGCAGTGAGAAAAAGAAGAGGAGCCCAGAGCAAGCAGAAGGAAGCAGAGAATAGATGTCAGAGACACTGAAAGTACAGAACTCACAGAAGATACTTGGGAAAGATCAATAATTGATGCAGCAATAGGTAGAACGACAAAGGGAAAGGACATTTCACAGTGATAAAGAAGAGGATATCACTACAGATTATACAGTTAAAAATAAATTATTGCTAGGAAAAACCTTTGTACTTAGTATTCTACAACTTAACAGGAATGCCTAGTCTAGTTGTTTAGAATTTTCTAAAATCAAAATCTAAGACCTACCAATCTCAACCAAAATGAAGCAAACTACTTAAGACTTCTTCCCTAAGTGCAGAGCCATTAAAGATATTGAAATCTTAGTTGGAAAACTTTTGAGAAAAATCTCCGGACCCAGATTTTTTTATTGGGCACCTACCAACACTCAAGGAAAAATTAACACTAATTTTATTCAGCCTGTCTCTGAAGGAGTGCTCAATACTCATTTTCTGAGTTTTCTTTTACCCTGAGATAAATCAAACACATCAATAAAACTTTATAACCCATATTTCTCATGAACTTAGAGACTATTATCTTCAAAAATTACTAGTGAATTAAATCCAACAACATATTTACTATAATCAAAAGAGGTTTATTTCAGGCACTCAAAGTTCGGTTGAACATTTGTAAGTCACTTAAATCTGCCAGTTGATTTCCCCAAAGGCACTTAGTAAAACCCAATATCATTAATGATTAAATGTTAGAAAATCAGAAATAAAATAGATATTTTTTCCTCAGCTACATAAAGAGTATTTTCCTCAAACTACCTCTGACTAACAACATTTTTTACATTGGAAAATGGGCTGTTCCTTCTCAGATTGGAGACAAGGCCAGGATGAATACAGTTACTTTGCCTTGAAGTGATAATGGAAGTTCTAGCTTATGTACAAAAAAAAAAAAAAAAAAAAAAAAAAAAAAAAAAAAAAAAGTTAAGCAGATAAGAAAGAAAAGCAAAACTATATTTTTAAAAAATTTTTTACAGGATGAATCACTGTTTATAAAGAAAATACCAAGGAATGTAATACAAAAGAACAACTTGCTTTTAAAAATTATTTTATTTCATGTGAAGCGTGTTTTGCCTGTATGTATGTCTGTGAACTACGTGTATACCTGGTATTGAAGAAAGCCAGAGGAGGGCATTAGGTCCCCTAGGTGGCATTATACATGTAGGTGAATCAAACCCAGGTCCTCTTGAATAACAGCCAATGCTCTTAACCACTGAGCCATCTCTTCAGTTTCCAGAACCTCTTTAGTAAACAAATGGTATAATCACTACAAATAAACTGGAAAGTCACATTTCTGTATCCTGGAAAGAAATAGGAGGCAACTGAACTTAACATACTGTCATTTAGAGTTGCTCCAAAGGATACAAAACATATGAGTATAAACTTCAACATGTTTAGGATTTTTGTATTCAAAACTTACAAATAGTGATGAAAGAAATAAGACTATTTAAATATTGACATAAATTATTCACATGTACTACAAGGTTCACAATAGTAAATGTGTTAATTCTCAAATCATGCAACTTCTTTTTACAATATTTTATTTTGGTGTGCGTGCGCGCACTCCTGTGCTACATATGTAACATATATAGAGGCCAGAGGGCATTGGGTCTCTTGGAGCTTGACTTGCAGATAGTTTTGAGCCTTCTGACATGGGTTCTAGGAACTGAACTTAGGTCCTCTGGAAGAGCAAGTTCTCTTAACTGCTGAGTCATGTACCAGCTTCAAATTTATATATTACTACAAAATCTTAGGCTGAGTTACTGATTATTTCCCCTGTTTCTCTCTCCTTCCTTCTTTCCTTCCTTCCTTCCTTCCTTCCTTCCTTCCTTCCTTCCTTCCTTCCTTCCTTCCTTCCTTCCTGGTGTGGAGAGGCATAGGCTTCACAATGGGTAAAGCAGTATTGTGAAAGAATACAGCTGATTGGATGACTGTAGTGATACTAATGGCTTTCCTATAGTCACAATAATTATGGTGTCAAAACAATAGAATAAGCAAGAAATATACTAGTATTGGACTCAGATGGCTCAGTGGGTAAGGGTGCTTGCTCCCTACTGAGTTTGATTCCCAGAGTTCACATGGAGTAAAGGAGAGAACAGACTCCTGTCAGTTGTCCTCTGAAATACACACACACACACACACACACACACACACACGATAGATTTTTTTAAAAAAATGGTGCTAGAACAGACATCTATCAACAAAACGTTAAGCCTCTATTTAAATTCTCAACCTTAAGTAAATAAAATTCAGATTATGGATTTAAATGTTAAAAAATATGAAAGCTCTAGGAAAAAAGTAGGAGCAAGTCTTCAAGATCATAGAATAGACAATGAATTCTCAGTATCACACTAAAAGTATAATCCATTATAAAATGATATCTCGTAAAAAAAAAAAAAGGATCCCTTAAGTTGAAGAGCTTTTAGGTTCATGAAAGATCATATAAAGAGAAAAAATAGTCAAGGTACAGAATGGTAGAAAATGTTTGCAGTAAATATGTCTGTATACTATCCGAAGGAGCAGCATCTAAAATGTGTAAAGAACTTTCAAAGTGTGATGGAATGAACTAGTCCAGTTAGAAAATGAGCCAAAGCCATCTACAGACACAGATGCTGAGGAGATCAGATATAAGATAGTAAAGAAAGCTAGAGAAACACATGCAGCAGCAGCATTAGCTGATAGGGAAATGAGACAACTGTGTGGAGAAGCTACTGTTGAATGGTCAAAATTAAAGGCACTGACAGCACCGAATGCCTGTGAGGACCGAGAGCTAGAGGAGAGCATCACTGACACATGGCTGTGGGAGTGGTATAGCCACTCTATGGAACTGACAGCAGATGCAGGCCTACATGTTTATTCTGGAGAAATGAAAACAGTTGTGTAAGAGCCTGGGCACAAATGTTCCTAGAAGCAAGTTTTTTTCTCCACACTGGAACCAACCCAGCAATCCTTGAGTGGCGAAATGATTACCCAAACAGAAGTACATCTCTATCATGGCTATTTCTCATAATAAAAGGGAACAAGAGTTGCAGCTCTACAGAGTGACAGAATCTGTTTCTAAAAGATGACACATCACATGATGTGATGTATGTAATTGTAAATGACAGTATATTGTGGACAGAAACCTGATGTGTGGTTTCTAGTAGTTCAGCAGCAGATGAAGGTCGGAAGAACATGAATGTCTAATGAGCCCACCATGTGCATCTGTGTGGTGGTGAACATGTTCTACCACATCTTGACTATGTCATTGTCAATATGTTGGTATGGTATTTCATTATAGATACTGATGGTAATGTGTTGTGACAAACAATGAAAGGTTAGTGGAATCACAAGCATTTCGTTCAACTATATGTGAATTTAGAATTACCTTATAATAGAATATTAATTAGAAATGTGGTTGGGGCTGGGGATGAAGCTCAGCTTGAAGAGTGTCTGCCTAGCATGCACGAACCCTGGGTTCCATCCCAACACTGCTTAAGCTGAATGTGTTGATATACCCCTATTAATTCCAACACTTGGGGAGTAGAAGCTGGAGGATAAGAAGTTCAAGGTCATCCTCAGTTACATAGTGTGTTGGAGTCTAGCCTGAACTACATGAAATACTGTCTCCAGTAAATAAATAAACAAACAAATAAATAAATATATATTTTATTAAGAGACAAGATTGAAGACTACTTTTTAAAAATAGAGCTGAGTACAAGTCACAATCCAGTTGTTAAAGATGAAAATAAAGAGATAGGTAAAAGATAACATCTAAATACAAAAAGGAAGCAGGATTGGTTAACATATCAGAGCACTTGAACATCATAGTTTATAGCCCTAAACATTATTACAAGGAAACATTATTAGTAAAAAGCAACATTTATGAAGGCAATATAGCAGTGAAGATATGTAGATGTCAGATCACTTGGATTTTAAAACACACACATACTCCTAAAACCTGAAAATGTAGATAAATTTTAATTAAAAGTTTAGTTAGGTTAAGCAAAGCAATAAAAGGAATGTTGCCTACTGGAGTTTATAGAGCACAGTGAAAAGCACATGCGGAGAAAATCTATAGAATTAAATGGCTTTCCTATTAACAGAAGAAAAAAAAACAAATCCCCTTCATAACCAATTTTTAAAAATGTTCTGAAAATATGTACTTAGCACTGTAATTTATGTCTTAACTGTTTGAAGTGTACAGTTGTGTAGTGTTAAGTGCATTCACATCACTATGCTAATAATTTCTAGAACGCCTTCCTGCAAAATGAAGGCTTTGTCCAAAGCTCAGGATTCAATTGTTTCCACATTTTAGTTGTATGATATCTGAGAGAACTCTGATTTAAGTAATGGCAGTTACTAGCTTTAAAATAGTTTTTTTCTTGCAATTTCAAGATGGGCTTTAGTCATACTGATACAGGAGCTTAAAAGAGAATAGTGGAAAGTTTTTATTTCCATGCTGAATAAAAATGTGACAGCTGCTCTTGTTATTATCATAAATAGAAAAGAAAGATCGACAAATTTGCAACAAACATTAAAACTACATTATGGTCTCAGAATAGATGGATATTGTGTCCTCATTTGCTGTTGCCGGACATAATGGCATGCTACAAGCACGTTGCAGTCAGATGGGCCTGTTCCTGCCTGGGGTATAATTTTATCTGGCACATGCGTGTTGCAGAAGTGTGCTTGGTAATATAGTTCACTGAGAGAGGACATAAACTCTCAGTCATCCCAGATATGGAAACTGATGAGTGCTGAGCCTTTGTGTCTAATGACATGATAACCATGAGCCATTCCCTTGTATGGTAATGTCAGATTTGCTTTACTGCAGGGCCTGCACATCATAGATGAACCTCACCACATAAGGTGGTGCTCTGGGGGACTTCTCCATGGAAAAGTTTGAAGTTGTACTCCTTTCACAGTGACTCTTGTGCTTTATTACAGAGTTAAAAATAAACCTATTTTTAAAAGTCGAAAGCCTTCAAGTGTTGCTGCAGAAGCCGGGGGCTCTTTGGAATGTGCTTTGATCGCTACTGCACGGTAGTGCATGGAAAGAATGCCATTAGGAGCTGTTTTTTTTTGAGTTGGAGGATTTTATTTTCAGATGATTTATTGGTTGTACAGTGTGTATGCTTTTGCAGATATAATGGTCTGTGTTCTGTAAGATCTGACTTGTTTCATAGTAGCTATTCAATGCTTAAATATGTTAACATCAAAAGAACACATTGCAAAAAGGTACTGGAACATAACATTTGCTAAATGAGATTACAAAGAGATGGAGCCAACCTCCTAATTTAATATAAACATACCATGTAAATAGCCTGAAGTAGCTGCGACTTTTGAAGAAGTCATGCTATTCTGAGAAATAGTTGCATAAAATTCTGACTTAATGTTGTGAAAGACTTTATGATATTATACTCACATATTTGTACCATGAGGCTTTTTAAAACAACAAAATAAAGCAACCATCATTCAATAACGTGTGTTTTCATGATTTTGGAAAGTTGCTTTTGGAAATAGGAGTTTGGTAAGCTCTGTCACTAATGCCTATGCCATGCTCTTAGAAGCCCAGATTCTAGGTCTGAGCTATGGCTATCCTCAAGAAAATCCTTCTGTGGTGTGTACACCTATGGCTATGTCTTTCCTGTGTCAGTGTTTCCCAGTTGTGTGTCCTTCTCATAGTAGGAGTCTTGGGCCATGGATTAGAGAGTTTTCTCATGCTGCTTACTGCTGGCATTGATCAGGGGTCAGCTGGGATGAGTTTGATCCTGTTTGGATTCATAGACCTTGGGCTCCTGTGATAGCAATGAGCTCTTATTCTGTTTGTTAACAGTGCAACTCACATACTGCTATTTCTTAACTATCATCTTCTCTTAGCCTTTCAAACTGTAAGAATCAAAACACTTCTTTTAGTTCAGTCCCATTGATAGATGGCTTTTGGTGTTTCTATGTCCCAACAATTTTATGGTCTGCTTTTTAAGATTTAGAGTTGCGTGTTTTCTAAATGGCAACATCAAGTAATTTGTTACTCTTCTGTCTAAAATCTTTTAAGGAGGCCCTGTTGTTTTTAGAAGCAAGATCAGACTCTTGAGCATGCTGGATGACTTGGCTGTGTACCACATGGGGGTACCAGTAAGATAGGATTAGAGGAAGGTGGGATATAGGGGTGAGTCCATCATTTTATTTCAGACATGATGTTCACTGAGAGCACACATGAACATGAGACAGCGCTCATGTCAACTGAACACAAATAAGACACTTGGGTACATGGAACAGATTTAATTAATTAATTAAATTTTAAGATAGAGTCTCATATTGCTTAGACCAACCTTGTATTTGCTATGTGGCTGAGTGTGACTTTTAATAAGATTGTCATATCCTTGTTTTCTTGTCTCCACCTCCCAAATGCTTGTATGATAGAGGTGCACCACCACACCTGGCTCATGGCTAAGTTAAGTTGTCTTTTAAGGATACTGTTTTTTTTTTTTTTTTTATTTATAAAATTAGTATATTTTTCTGCTTTTATAGAGATGGAGTTGGACATTGTCACCTTTTGAAAACAAATACTGCTTTTTCGTTTTCTTTTTCTGTTTCTTTTTCTTCCTTTTCTTTTCTGCTGAGGATTGATTAACTCAGAATATCAGGACACTGTTCAGTAAAGAATCTCTTAAATTACTAAAATGGTACCCAGGAGGTATAGAAGTGCACTTCTGTGTGATGATATTCACTTTAAATCCAAGGCCTCCTACATATGAAGCAGATACCTGTCTACTGATTCTCAGTCCTGAGAACATCACTGAGGTAGGTTTTTGGATTGTGTAAAAGTATGGCTAGCACTTAGTTTGGATGGTTGAGCCAGACTTTGACATATACAAATTTATTGGTTATCTTCATACTCCATTGGGATGAATTACACTTCTTGACTGTTCAGTTAAAATAAAGGTCAAGACAACTCTGTTTTGAGTGATGTCAGAGGTGTAGATTTCTGGTAGATAAACCTTTAGGGTGTGAGCCGGGTGGTGGTGGCGCACGCCTTTGATCCCAGAACTTGGGAGGCAGAGGCAGGCAGATTTCTGAGTTCAAGGCCAGCCTGGTCTACAGAGTGAGTTCCAGGACAACCAAGGCTACACAGAGAAACCCTGTCTCAAAAAAAAAAAAAAAAAAAAAAAAAAAAAAAAAAAAAAAAAAAAAAAACCTTTAGGGTGTGGTAAAAGACTAGAACTCATATGTGCGGTGAAATGTGGGATCTGAGCAGTTGAGTATTTTTCCTTTGAACAAGTAACAACAATGAAGCCACAGCCAGGGTGACTGGTTCTGTCTTTACTAGAAGTGATGGATGGCAAAAATACCAAAGGAGGACGGTGACAGGAAACACAGAATTGGAAGAGGAAAGTCAGTAAGGCCACATTGAAAGGAAGCTAGCAGTGTAGGGAGACTATTTCTCCCTCCATTTTAACTAAAGCAGGAGTTCCCAACCTTCTGAATGCTGTGACCCTTTAATTCAGCTCATGCTGTGGTGACCCCCAACCATAAAATTATTTCAGTTGCTACTTTGTAACTGTAATTTTGCTACTGTTATGAATTGTAATGTAAACATCTGTGTTTTCTAATGGTCTTAGGTGACCCCTGTGAAATCATCCTTTGACCCCCCTACCCTCCAGGGGTTGTGACCCACAGGTTGAGAAACACTTAACTAAATAAATCTAGAGGACTAGGTGTGTGGCTTACTGGTGGCATACTTGCCAAGAGGGTCTCCTCCCAGACCCTGCTTAGATGCCATTTTCACCAGGAATTTCTCTCCAGTGGCATAAACCAGAAATGATTTCTTTCAAGTTCTTAAAGCAATCGTATGCTACTGATAATTCTTGACATAAATCTCCTGGTACTGTAAGGAGCACTGGTTTTCAGGTTAAAGAATATAATTGGCTTTGTGTTAGTAGTGTTTATATCATCCTGAGTGTCTGAGATAGGAATGTGATTTCCAGTGCTGGAGACCTGTGTATGCTTAATGTGCTTCCACTGAGATGAAGGTGGGAAGTGCTGTGGGACAGACGCGTAAGAAGTCAGAACCACCATGTGATGAGGTTGCCAAAGAGCCTGTGATCCCAGTACTTGTTGGAGATGTAGGGATGTTTTCCAGGGCCCTCTAAGTTTACTCGGTAAAGCAGGAGCAAACCGGTTCTCCCTTTTCACCTTTTTACCCATTTGGTGCTGGAATGAGGTTTAGTCCTAGCCATTGGCTCCATGCTCTGTCCCAGGTGGCTTTCTAACCCCAAGGCCTAAGTTTTTCCAACCCTGCTTTAGTTGCATTTCTTCCCCAGCTCCTGAGGCAGATCATTGGAACAGTGTTTTCCTGTTGCTTGACTGTTAGTTTATATTCCAAATGCTTCCACTAGTTGTTTTCTTTTCCTCACTTTTTTTCCTGTGCCCTTGGAGAAGTTATGTACTTCTGAACCTCTTGGGTACTATTTTAGTAAATTAAGAATTTAGTTCATGAATGGTACCCTAGTGGCCTGAAAGAGTTAATACAAATTTCTTAAGTAGTTTATTAATTCCTAGGGAATAATTTATGCTGTAGAGTGTAGCGTGTTACAAATACCGTAGGGTATTTTTTTTTCTTTTATGGTCTCTTTTGGAAAGGAGGCCCCAGAAACAAGTGGATGTTGGGCATAAATGTAAAAATCTTCCTTTATAAATATTTAAATGTATAATATGTACATAAGAGTATTATTGTTATAATAGAGATTAGGTGTAGTCCAATTTCAGAGCATCCCTGCATCCCATGATCTTGGTAGGTCAGCCTCAGTGCTTCCTTCACCTCTGACATTGTCAGGGAACTTACATCAGAGAGCAAACTAATTACACTCTCAGGTATCCTGTCTGTCTGTCTGTCTGTCTGTCTCCCTCTCTCCCTCCCTCCTTCCCTGTTCTCTCTCTCTCTCTCTCTCTCTCTCTCTCTCTCTCTCTCTCTCTGTGTGTGTGTGTGTGTGTGTGTGTGTGAGAGAGAGAGAGAGAGAGAGAGAGAGAGAGAGAGAGAGAGAAGGCCAGAGGCCAACCTTTGTGTTGTGCCTTCGGATCCATCTACTTTGTGTGGAGACAGTATCTTTCATTGACTTGTATGTCCCTGGTCAGCCTGGATGGCGAAGAATGTACCTATCTTTGCCTTCTCAGAACTTGAAATAAGTGCTTGTCTTCACCCTAGCTTTTTCACTCTTTCTTTTTCTTTTGTAGATGTGGATTGTGGAGATTGAATCCATGTTCTCTTCCTTGCAAAGCAAGTACTTTCTCACTGAGTCATCTCCCAGTCCATTCTGTTTTAATGCAGCACCCAGGTACACTGCCTGGGTTCACTTCTTAGTCTTGCATTTAGATTGCTATATGATCTTAGGCAATTTAATTAACTTCTCTGATCCAGCTTTTTTTACTTATAGACTAGAATGATACCGATGTGTCACTCAAAATTGTTATAAAGTTAAGTGCTCAATAAGGTGAGCTATTATCTTTTATTGTTTATTGTTAGGACCTTTTAGATAGATCAAATGAAATCAATGATGGAAAGTAGCAAGGAGAGCGTCTGGAACATGACAGCAGGCATTAAATAGTAGAGCATTTGCTAATGTTGTTAGCTGCACGAGGCTCCTTTGAGTCGATGTGAAAAGCTATGACTAATGCGAAGTGTTCTGAATCTCTGTGCCTTCCCATGTGGGCTGTGTCCTACCTGTGCAGTGCGTGCCCAGCTTTTGTACCTGCCACACAGAGTAATGGCTGGCCTGCTCTTTCTCCACTTTGCCCCTAGGCAGTAGTTTCTCAAAGTGAACTTTAGCTTTGTCATTTTCCTCATGTCCCTCTGCATCTCAGCCTCTCTTACAGCTTTGGTGCTTCCTTCCCCAGTTCTCCATTGTCCTCCACTGCCCTGCAGTTACAATAAAAAAAAATCCTGTATGTAGGTGCATAACTTTGACTTTATGAGGGCTGTGGTGTGGTGATAAGAGCAGGATCTTGCCCTCATTAGATTGCAGCTTATTATCACCTACAGAGAAGGTTGTCATTGGACTCGCTATCTGAAGAGGAGGCTGGCTCCTCAGGCCGGAAAGTGGAACAGGCTAGGAGAGACTGATGGGAAGAACTGTGTTTACAGTAGGATGACATTCAGCTTGGCTCCTGGGCCTGAGCATGACTGAGTGTGAAAAGATGATGTGCCAGCGAAGTGTTGTCTTGGCACATAGGCAGGACTTGCTTTGTGGAAGTAGGAGAGCAAGAAGGGAATAATGATATAGGCAAGGAGCCCATGAGGTTATTTTTGCACAGTTATGTATGTCTTGAGACACCATTCTGGACTGGATTATTCAGGACAGACTCCTTGAGGCTATCTGGCTGTTGATAAGTAAGCAATTGGAAAAGAAAGTTTGAATATTTTGTATTTCTCATTTAGGCTAGTTCTTTAATGTAGCATAGTTACAGACATGCATGCTGTTGACAGTGAGGTACTCAAAGCTACTTTGAATCCATCAGTATAGAATCGGTCAAAGTGAAGATACCCACTGAAGTCTGACAAAACAAGATATGTATATGCCACAAATGGAATAGGTTGTCATTTAACAATGAGCTTGGAAAATAAGCACACAGTTTGCCAGTGCCTCTGCAGTCATTAACTTCTGGGAGAGCATGCTCTGGCAGGCATGTCCTCACAGCAGACATGTACACAGCATGCCGTGAACTTCTGAAACCAGGAATCCCACTCTCAGATGCCATTCCAAATTGATGGAGTGTTTGCCTGATTATTGCTTTGTTTTCAGTGTAGTTTGTCTAGTGGGACAGATACATTGACCAGCAGAGTTCTGTATTCAGTCTTCTTGGCAGTTATTTCTTTTCTTGTAAATTGCTAATCATTCTGATAATGTCATTTTGCTTTATATAATTGATTGCCTTAAACTTTCTTGTGCCTGAGTCATTTTTCCAGACTCTAATCGACTGTAGGACTGTGAGGAGGTCTTTGGGTCACCAAACAGAATCTTATCCAGTCTTACCTTATCTAGCCTGTGAGGCCATTGGTAACCTTTTGCTGGGAATGCCTGAGCTTTGACTCCTAAGTACATTGAACAGGTCATACTAACCCTACTAATTTATAATGCTAAGCCATGCATGTTTGTTCTTTTCTGAATATGTTACTGGCTTTGCAAAAAATAAAAAAATAGTAAGATTATTATAATTATTAGATTCTTCAACATTAAAGATGAAATATACTGTTGAATCTGATTTCAGTTGTTTCATTTAATTATTAAAATTTATTTTTATTTTATGTGTATGGGTGTTTTGCCTGCATGTATGCCTCCTGCACCATTTATTTACCTGGTGCCTGCAGAGTCTAGAAGAGGTTGTTAGATCCCCTGGAACTAGAATTACAGATGTTTGTGAGCCACCATTATGCATGCTAGGAATTAAATGTGAGTCATCTGCAAGAGCAGCCAGTGCTCTTAACCAGTGAGTCACTTGTCTACTCTACCCCTTCAGCTGGTTTATATTTGGGGCTAAATGTTAAAGGAAACATCTGTTAGTTAATCTTCTAGTTCCTTTGACCAAATCCCCACCCAGCAAGAAACAACTTGAGAGTTTATTTTGGCTCATAGTTTGAGGATACAGTCTATCCTGGCCAGATGGCATAGTAGCAGGAGCCTGGGACAGCTGGTTATTTTGAATGTATGTTCAGAAAACGAAGAGATGAGTGAATGCTCATCTCCATTTCTCCTTTTATTCTGTCTGGAAACTCAGCCCATGCAATGATGGCACTACATTCAAGTTGGGTTTCTCTACCCAGCTAAGTCTTTCTGGAAACATCTTTATAGATACACTCTTTGGTTTGTTTCTATTGTGATTCTATTGTCAACTCAAGTTGGCTGTCAAGATTAACCATTACAGGAAATATAACAGAATAAATTTTGTTAGTGACACCTTATTGCCATATAGATCAATAGTACTGAATACATAGGTATTCAGTGAAACTAACATGTGTTATTATAAAAAGTAAAGCTATAAGAATTTAAACAGATTTGAAAATATGGTGTCTGCCTAAACAGCTATTGTCCTGAGGGTCTGTTGTCACTATTTTTAGTGCATAGCTTTGTGCTTCCATGATTATCCTTAAAGACTTGATGAAATTTTATTGAAATTTCCTGAAGATTTTATGCCTTCTGTTTTGCTATCAGCCAAAAGCAGGAGAATTTATTAACTAGGAAAGTTATATTTGTTCATGTAAAAATTAATAAAAATTGATAAGTCATTTCGTTTCCCTAGTAATTTATTTTCATTACTCAAAATGAACATGAAGGGGAAGGAAAAAAATGACTTAACACCACTGCCCTCCTTGGAAGAGCAGAGATACAGAAGAGGCAGAAATAACAGACAACAAGGTAGTTAGAAATTGGCATGCTGGTAATTACAATAAATGTAAATAGACTAGATCATTCAGTTAATAGACAAATGTGGTCAGATTGGATAAAATCAACAAAAACCCAAGCTGCTTGCTTTATAAGAAACATATGCCAAACAGAAGGTTACAGAAATCAGTGGACTGGAAAATTGTATTTCAGACTCATGCTAATCAAAAGGAAGTTGGTGTAGCTGTATTGAGATCAGATAAAATAGACATCAAAGCAGAATCCATTGGAGATGAAGATCACTGCACAGTGTAAAAGTCTTAGTTCAGTAGATACAGGGCTTTGGCATCCAGAAGCTCAGGAATAAAGTGCAGAAAGTTAAAAATAATGCAGAGATAGAAGGGAAATGACTAAATCTACAACGTTACTGGGACATTTGCACGTTTTTGAATAGCTAATGAATTGTCAGGTGGAAACTCAGAAGGATAGAGATGATTGAAGATCGTGATTGACAGGTTTGACCTCACAGACACAGATCATTAGTTTCTGTGTATTCAACTTTGCTCATGCACACACAGGTTCACCATTGATTATGTATGGGACTGTAAAGCAAGTCCCAGTACATTCCAAGTAATGGAGATGGTGTGCTTTCCCTAACCAGCAGGGGATTGTTCCAGAAATAAGTTAAGAGATGATGGGATATCTCAGTTTAGAAATGGAGCAGTATATTTATGGGTGATTACATCTTTGCAAGTTTTATTGAAAACTTTTATATAAAGGGAGAAAAACTCATTTAAAAACAAAAAACTGTGTGTTGCTGAATTTCATTATGTATGGGACTGTAAAGCATAGAATTTTTAAAGTTTAGAATTTTTACATTTGAGTATTTGATACTTATACATTTTATGGACTTTCTTGAGAGCTCTCCCTTCCAAAAGGCTTGAGATTGTGTGCTGGAGGATGGAAGGAGGGCTTGTCAGAACCAGGTTTGTGTTCACTGACGACATGCACTTCCACATTAGTTCTGATTATTTTTTTACAGATTATTATTATTGTTGTTATTATTATTTTACACTTTACTTTTTTAGGGTGTCAGATAGCATGTAGACATGCAAGCATTTATGGTTGCTTATAGTGGACTGAGTTCTAACCTGAGTTTGGAAGGAGTGAGAATCCAAATCAGAATGAGCACTGGTTTGAAGAAGTGACCCAACATATGGATGTGGGGATGAACTCTGCACATGGTTGAGTGCAGAGAGCTTCATGTGAGGGCACATAGGAGTTATGTGAATGTTAGCGACGTGGTGTGTGTTCGCTATGATCATATCCTATCGTCTCATTACTTCTTTCTCTTTTAAATTTTTTACATTATCCACTTCAGTGTCTTTTCCTAAGGCAGTTCTCTGTGCTTTGTTTTCCATTCTCCCTGTAATCTCTTTTGAGTAGAGGCTGATATAAGTAATGGCATGGAAAAAATGCAAGAACCATTAAGCCCATTATATCCTTCTCAGCTATCCTTTCCTTAGAGCACTTGACTTTATTCTGGTTAGCTCTTCCACACTTGTATGAGTATGTTTCATCTTGGGGTTATTTTGAAAATTGATGCATTTAGAATAAAAGTAGGTGTAACCTCCTTTCACATTTGTATTTATAACATGCACTGAATGCAGAACTCTCTTGTCTCCTGATTTTTTAAGTATCCATAATTTCTGAAAAGTCTAAGACACAAATGAATTGTTAAATCTATGTCCCTGTTTGAATTAGTAACACACTTACTCTGTTTCTCCTCTTTATGAAATTGAGGAAGTTACCATGTAGCTCTCTTGTTGAGTGAGGAGTGCTGGGATGGAACCCAGGGTGTTGCACATACTGGGCATCACTGAGACATAGCCTCGGCCTTGTGCAGCCCTTATTAGCAGTGCCCTCAGTGGAGTTTCTGAACTGGCTGGAGTTGGTTTTCAAATTCTTCATGGAACACCTAGACCTTCCATAAGCAATGATGCTTCCTCTTTGTCATGACCAGAAACTATTAATAACCAGACTATGAGGCAAAGACAGTGTATTTTATAAAGGCCTCATGCTTGTCATTGCTGGATGAAGAACTGCTCACCCAGGATTCTATAGGTACAGATCAGTAAGAGAAAGACCTGGCTTAGCCTCCACATAGGTGCCCCTCCATGCTCTCAGCGGCACCCTTTGAGATTAAGAAACTTGCCCTGTAACAGCTGAACTGGTAGCAATGGACTCCAAATCATGTCTTAGACCACTATCCAGTTAGTAAAGATGTAGGGCTGTGGGCCAATCAGAAGACAGTATGACTTCCTTTTCTGCCTTCCGTTTGTGTCTGGGAAGCTGAAGCACAAGTCGGTACCTGACTCCATCACTCCAGAAAATATTTTTCTGGGTAAAATATTGATATGGGGAGCATAATCAAAGTTGTATTTAGCTGTCTTAACCTTTTTAGTTAGGTAATCTATTTGTGCTGGTATTTTAACAGCTTCTGAAAATAATCAAGTCAATCACTGCTATATAATTTTCCACGTATATCATAGCCACATTCATTAAATCACCTACAGTTGATCGTATTTCATTGACAATTCATATTGACTTTTTAGTAGACTGTTTAAATAGCTCTGCTAACTAAGGCATTAACCTTTGGCCTTATTAAAAAAAATATGTCCCAAAGGATTAGGGCAAAATATTATTGACTAGACCATGCTTAAATAGTCCAAAAGAGAAGTAGCCTGAAACAAAATTAAAGAAAGTACTAGAGGTAAACTCAGCTGATCATGTTAAAGAGGCTTTTCTGCTGTGTGACAGTAGATGCTTAAAGTAATCCCCCAGACAAACTTAATGCCCGTGAATGTGGCTTACATCCTCCAATATGTTGGGAAAATCTAATTATATGATTATAGCCAAACTGAGGTTTATTTCTGTTTTCTTTCATTAAATTAGGATGGGACATATGTGGTCATATTGAATCATTTTTCAGTTATTTGGTAATTCAATTGGTGTATTTTATTATAACTTGCATGAAGGCTTTATAAAAATAAAATTTTTATATGTAAAGATTTAAATATTTTCTGAAACCAGAGCCAATGTTCTTTGTTAAAATGTAAGTATTCATTAAATAGTTAACAGTTACAATATGTACACAGATGTGTATATATCTATGTACACATCTATATACATATGTGTATATATAAATGTGTGCGCGCGCGTGTGTATGCATGTGTGTGTGTGTGTGTGTGCTGAGGAGTCAAACATAAGATCTTGTGCATTGGTATATACCTGGCACATTCTACCACTGATCTCCACAACAGAGTTACTTTTAAAGGGTTATCTGTCCCTCGACATTTGAAAACTTAACTCTGAATACATCTGTCATATCTCTAGTCAGGTGACATATCTCTGACATATCTGTTCTTTGCATCCGATCTTCATAACTTCTTCACTTTCTCTGTTTTCTTCTCCATGTGTGCCTTTCACAGGAGAAACAAGTGGCCATCAGGTGTATGTGCCTTCAGCTTTCTGCCAAGCAGCCCACAGCTTCTTCTTTGTAGATCTCTATCTTACCTTTTATATTCTAACAGATGTTTCTGATCCTATTTCTGAAAACAACCACTAAATCTATCTTTAATTCCAAAATTAATTATCAGTGGAACGTGTTGTGACATCTTCTGTTTCCTCCCAGTCATGTGTAGGAAGGGCAGTGTGGCACTTCAGGACACATCTGCTGAGCTGGGTTGATCTTGCCCTTTTCTCCTTACTGTTCTCAGAGTTAAGACCACACAGCTGTTGGGCGTGTGCTGTCCCTCTGCTTTGTTTTTACTTCTCGACCAACCCCACTGTGAGCAATGGTATGAGTAAGGCACCCTGTCTCTCCAGTTCTTGACAACAGTGTTGACCAACGTCTTAGAGGAACTTCTGTGGCATAGCTTTTCAGAATCTTGGTAGGGGTTTTTACTAAATGTAAATGCTTGTAGTTTTTGAAAATTGAGATAATGTTTGTCCCTCTTCAGGTTTGCTGTACCTTTAAAGTTTGTCAGCCTTTTTACTTTTTGGTGAAATGTAACAGAAAGTACATAAAGCAGATGTACAGTTCAGCCAACTGTAAAATAAACACCTGAGCAATCACCACCCAGACATGAGGCAGGACAGTGCCAGCTCCCAGCAGCCCATGTGTTTATCACCTCTTTAAAGATTAAGGCTGGTGTTCCATGAGCTTATCCACCAGCTCCTGCGGTGTGATTTGCATAGTAAGCTATGGCTTTGTGGAGCAGCTATGAGTCCCTCCTTTAATATCTTCATTATCTCTACACTTTAATTTTCTCATTCCAGTATTTAGTTTTTGTGTACATTCTAAATGTGATTTCTCTGAAATAGGCTAGTAGCTAGGTATTCAATCTGTGATTATTTGTTACAGTGTAATGTAACTAAATAGGATTTCTTAATTTTTTTCAAAATTCTTATTAGCTTGCTTCCTGACAACTAATTTCAGAGAGTCCCTCTCTCTTCTATACACATGATATATCTTTCAATGTTTTAAACAATTCATTTGAAAATCTGATCTCATAAGGGGAATAGCTAACTGACCACATCAACCTATTAAAGCATCTCTTCCACTTCTTGTAGGAGTCCATGTGTTTCTATCATCAGGAACTTACACTCCTAGAGGCTCTGGGTGCCTCCCCTTCCCTGGTACAAACAAACAAACAAACAAACAAGCCACATCATAGACACTCCCAAACAACAACAACAAGCAACAACAGCAACAATAACAAAACGAGTTTGTGAATTAACAATATCGACCCCAGGGTTATCTCACTTGGTCTGTGATACTAAAGACAGGTTCTCCAGCCTTGGATGAGGAAAGTTTTGGGATTTAAGACTTCATGAAACCCTGTGCCCATTGCATCTGCAGTGACAGCCTCTTCACAGTGAGAAGCTACCCCATGAATCTTGTGCTGGGTTTACTATCTGTGATTCTCCATTGTGTTTACCTCTTTCTCATGTACTTAATTTTACACAGCAGATGTATTTCTCAATTATGTTTGCTTTTTAAAGTCTATGTTTAGCAATGCAGAGACTCTAGAATAATACAATGAAACACTCCTGAATTCTTCAGTTCTTGTACTGGTATGGTGATCTTTGACATTTTGTTTCAGTAGTAACTTATTTTAATGAGAGGGAAATATTTGGAATGATTAGCTAATCCAATCATTAAATGTTCTTTTAAGCTTGCAGCATAAGTTAAGGTATGACTCATAAAAACGTTTTTCTATAAAAGCAATGTCAGAATTAAGTGCTCACTGCAGTCTCTATGCAGTTAGGATTTTCTGTGGATTGAGGGTGGAGGGAGCTATAAGCATTACTATTGATTTTGAAAATTAATGTAATTGGCAGCCATACTCTAGAAGACTTGATTTTTAAGCCCTTTGTATGTACTTGCACTACCATAAATAAGAATGCATTCTGTATGCTGCCAGGATGTTGACTTTAAGATTAGTAAGAGCAATAAACAACTACTAATTTTTCTCTTTTTGGCAAATATGTGTTAAAAATGGTATGCCTACTTCTAGGTTGTAGTTTAGAACATTAAATGCAGCAGGTTTTTTGTTTGTTTGCTTGTTTGCTTGCTTGTTTTTGTTGTTGTTTGTTTCTAGAAAATGTAAATTGGAGTCTTTGGTTTACAAACTTTTTCTCAGAACTGCAGGAGCTAACATTATCCTCATGGGGATCCCCACCACCCATTTCTACTGATCACAGAGACCCAGAGCAATCTCCTAGAGCTGTAGTATCATAAGGGCAAAGCTTGTGACTGGCCAGAGTGTCAAGGAATGGCTGCCTTTTCTTGTTGGATTACTGCTTGTGTGGGGGCTGCCATTTGGCAGCTCTCCTGGTTCTGCAGAATGTAGCACATTGAGGAGCAGAGCCAGGGGACTCTAGGCTTCTACTCTCCAGGGATCTAGGCTCCCAAATTAAAATACTCCACTGCAGGCTATACACCCTTAGGATGAGTATGTTCCCTGTCTAAGCTTTTGTTCCACAGAACCAGTGCCTCAGGTGAGCGGGCATTTGGGAGCAACACTGGCAGGCCACTGTCATAAGAGCCACAGAAGCTACGTTTGTAGCTTTTAAATTATTTACTTTTGCTTGTAATGAGAGATTTGACCCCTGGCCAGCAATATTCTCAAGTAAAACATTTTGAATACCTTTTCTAAAGTGTCTCTTCTTATAACAGGTTGTAACAGTGATCCTGTAGTGTTGATGTTCTGTCAGGACACTGGGGCTCTGGTTTGGAGCACTGTGAGATACTGAAGCAGCAGTTCCAGGACAGCTTCTCCAGTAAGAATTTCACTTTGACGTGTCCAGCAGATTCAAGCTGGTATCTCCAGGTTTGTGGGATTCCTTGGGGTATGCTGCTCTCCATTGCATCCTGGAACTGCTGCAGAAAGGAGTGATGCAGATAAAGAGGTCTGTCACAGGTGTAGCCCTTGGAGGTTGGAAGGCTCTGGCAGAATGTCCCAAGGCATATGCCTCACTCTGGGATCACTGTCCTCGCCTATAGCAACAGGAACTTTCTCAGAGAAACTGTGCAAGCAAAATGGGACAATAGTTTTGTGTGTGGTTCTGACATTCTAGTTTGTAAGCCACATAACATCAGGGACAGACAGAGGAATCCCTCTTTATCTTTTGTTTTTACCATCTTTAGCTCAGAAAACCCTTTCTTTGACACACACACCCCATCAGTTTGCGTATTTAAGGTTAAAATGTGAACTCCAAGAGGTCAGAGGTCAAATTAGCTTTGTTCTCTGTTAATATTTTTGGCTAGCCACAATCAAGTACAGGATACACAGTCTGTTGAGTGAGTGAGTGAATCTCTTAAAGGCTCACTAGACAGATGTAGAGAACAGTGGGCATCCTAAAGCAGGTTGATTTAAGTAGTGGGTAGGTCTGTGCTAGCTGGCTCGAGGCCTGGCCACTGATGTCAGCAAATGAAGCAGGTCTATGTGTTTACTGAGGGAGGAGTTAGAAAATAGCAGTCTGTAAACAAATTGAGACATTTGGCTTTCAGTGCTTTTCTATAGTTTGACCTCTTAGATTTACTCATCCCATTTTTCAGCAATAACTCAGTTGCTGAAGCACATAACTCTTTACGGGGTATATCAATACTTTGTGGTGAGGTAGTATATGACTAGCTAATACTGATTGACAGATCTTGTAACCTGGGCCCACTGTTGTCACTGCTGCCCTTACCTTAGGGTTTCCCATCTTCATAGGATGGTGAGGACCTTGTTACACAAGTGAAGCTCAACTGGAGGGAATGTAGAAGTTCGAGTTATGGGAATTTGCATGTTGGAAATGGTGCTTCCCATGTGCATGTGAGGTATTTGACATGGATAGCAGTCAGGTTTTGAACACATTTGGATTGTGAGTCCTCAGATCACCGTTTATACCATGTATGCTGAGATTTCAAACTGGCGAGTCACATGCCTGCCATTGTTTACTTTTTGGATTGAACATTAACATTGTTAAGTTTCAGAATGATAGCCCAACTCCTGTCTCTGTGCTAGGATTTGATCTGACTTGAGCTTGCACAGAGTTTGTGCATTCTGTCTCAGCCGTTATGAGTTCATATGTTTAGCTGCCCTGCTGTGTCTAGAACTCACTGTCTTCCTATGTTTGTATACTGCCTCTGGCTCTTACACTCCTTCTGCCTACTTTTCTGCAGTGATCTCTGAGATTTCAGTATATATGTGTCATTTAGGACTGAGCATTCTGTAGTCTCAATCTCTGCATGTTGGCTAGTTGTGGGTCTCCGTGTTAATTGCCATCTACTATAAATAGAAGCCTCTCTGATGAGGGGTTGAGAGAGGCAAGGATGAGTCATTAGGAGCTGGTTTAATACTGTCTCCATTAGCAGAGTACTGTTTCCCCCTGCTACCTCTGACCTGTCTAGCCATTCTTGCTCTGATAACAGTACCACATATGGGTTTCTTCTGGTGGCCCAGGATTTAAATACAGTCAGAAAGTGTTGGTTACTTCCACAGTGTTTGTGTCACACTTGCATCAGTGGTCATGTCTTTCCAGGGCAGTTGTTATTGTAGTTTCTAGGGTTCACAGGTGGGTCGGATTGATGTTTACTTGTCTCCTCTGGTAGCATGCATGGTACCTTCCAGCACTGTGAAAGCTAGCAAGTGTAGACATACTTGCAGGTGAACACCAGCTTGGCTTTATCATGTTTATGATTGAGTATGTGGTGTTTTCAGCCATGGATTTTACTGTCAAGTTCTAGAGCAGGGGTTCTCAACCTGTGGGTCGAGGTCTCTTTGGGAGTCAAACAACCCTTTCATAAGGGCTGCCTGAGACTATCAGAAAACACAGGTATTTGTATTATTATTTCTAACAGTAGCAAAATTACAGTAAGGAAGTATCACACAAAAATAATTTTATAGTTGGGGGGGGTCATCACCAGATGAGGAACTGTATTAAAAGGTTGCAACATTAGGAAGGTTGAGAACCACTGGTCTAGAGGTTAGACCAGAGCAATGGCAATAGCCTGTAGTGTTTGGCAGGGTTGAACAATTCCACGAGGAAGTAACCCATTTCAGGTACCTAGGCTTTTTATTTGTCTAACAGGTAGAGACACACACACACACAGAGAGAGAGAGAGAGAGAGAGAGAGAGAGAGAGAGAGAGAGAGAGAGAGAGAGAGAGAGAGAAAAGAAGAAAGAGGAGGAGGAGGAAGAAGAAGAGGAGGAGGAGGAAGAAGAAGAAGAAGAAGAAGAAGAAGAAGAAGAAGAAGAAGAAGAAAAGGAGAGAGAGAAGAGAAGAGGAAGAGAGAGAGAGAGAGAGAGAGAGAGAGAGAGAGAGAGAGAGAGAGAGAATGTATGATGTATGTGTTTTAGGAAACTTTTATAATAGGCTTCCATATGCTTTTTAAAAAAAGATCTTCAGTATTATTTTAAAAACTATGACTGAAGGTGTTGTTAGTTTTAATGACATTTAAGTATTTATTGCATTTTTCCCATAATGCCTGTGTACTTCCCCACGTCCTTGTCTCATCTACTAGCCGATTCTCTATGTCTACGTCACCCTGCTGCTCTTGTGTCTGCTATCCCTGCGTCTCTCTCCTCTTCATGCCCAGTGCCCGTGCCTTATCTACTCATCAGCTGCTTTTTATTCCTCCCAATTAACCCCACAGCTCAACTCTTTCCTTGCTTGTTTTATAAATCTCAGTAGTTTCAAATCCACTGTGACAGGAGCTGCTTCCGACCTTGCCACCAGTCTGGAACCATTGCTGAAACATGTCCTTTGGTCCTGTGAAGTAGTAGGGTGTTTGCCTAAGTTCATTAGGAAGGAATAAAAAGCCATAGTCATGTTACAGCCAGTGTGGTTGGGCAAATTTTTAATTATAATCATTTAAAAATAACTAATAATTTTTTCTCAGAGTGTTTACTCAAAGCCTTATACTGATGTTAGATTGGGGTACTTTTCTTTATGTCCCTATAGTGATGAGGTAAGGAAGTTAGCTGTCTGCATAACCAGTTGGTTTTAAAACCCTCTTCCTAGTATTGTAGACCCACACTTTGGAGCAGGTTAATTCTTCAGTGGCAGTCCTCATTTTCTCTACATTGAGTTATATCTTGGTACCAGGCTTTATTGCAAAATTCGCAGACCTAAAGGATTTAAAGTTTATTATTGCGATTTTAGAGCAGGATGGGAAGGAAAGGAAAGAAAATAATTTTCCTGAGTGAAGGGACCTTGTTCTTATAATAGCATTTTGATCTGAGGACTGTGCTGTGATAAATAACTCTGCCTGAGAATCTGGATGAAATTAACCCTGGGAGAACCCCATATCTCCCCGAGGCTTGAGGTGGCCGATTATGACGGTGTGTAATGTGTTTTCACATAGTTTGGTACACAAATGTGCGTGTGAGCAGGGTTTAAATTTAGCCTGTTTTCAGTATTTCTTTTCTACCCATTTGAAGTCTCCTTTAATAGAATTTTTATTATTATTATTATCTGCTTGAATCTTCTCATTTTACCATGCCGTACTATTAGCTGTTGGATCAGGAGTTTGACTTCGGAAAGAGTACAATTTTAATGTATTAATTTGAAGCACTCTAAACTAACACTATAATGAGAAATAGTATTGAAACATAAACTTAGGTTAAATGTCATTTGTACAATCTGTTTTGTTTTTCTAGAAGATATTTCCTTGTACTATCTAAAAGTTACCTTTTCAGTATTATTATTTTTTTGTTTTCTTTTTTCTTTTCTTTTTTTATTGGATATTATATTTACATTTCAGATTTTATCCCCTTACCCCATTCCCCCACCATCCAGGAGCCCCCTATCCCATCCACCCTCTCCTGCCTTCACGAGGGTGTCCCCCCACCTACTTTCCACTCCCTTCTCCCCATCCTCGAATTCCTCCCCACATGGTGTTCAGCCTTCATGGGACCAGGGATCTCCTCTCCCACCAATGCCCGACAAGGCCATCCTCCCCTAGGTATACAGCTGGAGTCATGGGTCCCTCCCTATGTGCTCCTAGGCTGGTGGTTTAGATCCTGGGGAGCTCTGGTTGGTTGGCACTGTTGCTCTCCTCTTGGGGCCACCAACCCTTTCAGCTCCTTCAGTCCTCTAACTTCTCCATTGGGAACCCTTGATCAGATCAATGGTTATCTGCCAGCATCTGCCTCTCCTTCCAAGTAGGACTGAGGCATCCACACTTGGTCTTCCTTCTTTATGAGCTTCATGTGGTCTGTTAGTTGAATCTAGGCTATTTCAAGCTTTTGGGCTAATCAGTGAGTAAATACCATGTGTGTTCTTTTGTGATTGGGTTACCTCACTCAGGATATTTTCTAGTTCCATCCATTTACCTAAGAATTTCTTGAATTCATTATTTTTAATAGCTGAGTAATACTCCATTGTATAAATGTACCACATTTTTTGTATCCATTCCTCTGTTGAAGGATATCTGGGTTCTTTCCAGCTTCTGGCTATTATAAATAAGGCTGCTATGAACATAGAGGAGCATATGTCCTTGTTATATGTTGGAGCATCTTCTGGGTATATGCCCAGGAGTGGTATAGTTGGGTCCTCAGGTAGTGCTATGTTTCAGTATTATTTTTAATTGATAGTTTTAGGTTTTAGTTTTCCATGCTTGCCTTACCGGACTTGTGAGGAAATCATGGATGATTTTAGGTTGAAAGCTTGTGTCTCCCTTCAGTTTGTTTAAAAAGTTCATGAAAGATTAATTTAAAAGCCGTATTATGTATTCTACTTAATTCATGAAAATGTTATGACCAAATATACATTGTGCTTAATCTTAAAGTAGTGTCAGGTTTTGACAAAGATTTATTTAATTTTATTTTGAAGTATCTGTAGATTCACACAAAGGTATAAGAGATAATGCAGAATGCCCTTCCTTTTCCCTTTGCATGGAAATATACATCTATGGTAACATCTCTCTTGTTCATTGTCCTTGAAAACCACTGAT